>NW_007257476.1:0-66621 GCF_000164805.1 Carlito syrichta
AATCCACTCATCTCAGCCTCCCAAAGGCGCGGGATTACAGGCTGAGCCACTGAGCCCGACCTGTAGTTTTTCTTAATATAAAAACATATTTGTCAGTAGTCTAATAATATCAGTTGTTACTTCATAGAATATATGCTAATAAAGGATATATTATTATATCCTATGTTCTGGAACCCTAAACATCTTTGGGTTGAAGCTCAAACCCCCTTGTTTCTTGCCCACATCATCGCCCAGGATCACAGTGTACAGTAGTGCCGCTTGCAGAATGCAGGAACTTAGTGGGTGTCGTTCAAATTGTCACCTATCTAAACGATAACCTCTAACACTGTAAAATGCAAAGCCGCACATGGCAGTCCTAAAGAGCAGAAACATTAAAATGACCTATATTTTATAAAATTACTGAACTCTACCACACTATTTTAAAATGCATTTGTATATTTTTGAAATGAAGTAATTCATATTTCAGTACCTAAGCAGAAATAACTACCCCAAATGACATGAGAGTCTGAGTAACACAGGCTCATCTCATTAATAAGATCTTTACAAAGATCCATCGTTGAATCTTTTTTAAGTGAAGACAAACACATTTACCAGTGAAATGACATGTTTTGGACAAGTGATAAGGACAGAGGCAGTACATGGTGGAGCATGCAGGACCAAAAACACAGTTAGTGTAATAGCCTGTCTTCCGTTAAGGGTGGACTCTATGGGGAAAGGTTTCGATAAAGTGAGGTTTAAGAGAGGCCAGGGAAATAATAGTCTCCATATTCATCTTCAAAACCAAAGTTTAATATTAAAGACCACATAAGACAAGAAGAATACCACCTCTTCTTGTCCCTTACAAATTCAAGAATCAGTTTTGGTCCCTTAGGGGTGAGCTTTGACACCTGAGTTGAGAACTGTGAGATTAAACTCTCTTCGTGTTATTTCCTGTTTTCCATTTTTTTTTTTTTAAAAGGCAACTCAGTGATTGTGTCTAATGCCTGTTTTTTGAAAAATACTTTATTTATTTTTTTTAGAGAAATGCTAAATTCACAGAAAAATTGAAAGTAAGGTACAGAGATTTCCCATATATGAGAGGAGGAACTTCCCCTACAAACAGAACTATTGAAGCCAGGCTCGGTGGCTCAGCCTGTAATCCCGTGCTTTGGGAGGCCGAGGTGAGTGGATTGCCAGAGCCCGAGGGTTCGAGACCCGCCTGGGCAACTTGGCGAGACCTCATCTCTACAATAAATCAAAAATTAGCCAGGTGTGGTGGCGCGTGCCTGTAGTTCCAGCTACTTGGAAGTCTGAGGCGGAAGGATCGCCGGAGCCCAGCAGGTCGAGGCTGAGGTGGCCAGAAGCGGCCACTGCACTCCAGTCTGGGCGACAGAGTGAGTCTCCAACTCAAAAAAAACCCAACAGCTGTTTTTTGGAGATTGGGCTCCTTGTAGTACAGGCTTTCCTTGCTAGGTAAGTGTTCTAGGAACCCATCAGCATCAGTGTCCCAACTGGCATTGTTGTGAGAGGCTGCATTCAACTTCAATGAATTTCTTTAGTGAGATTTTTTTCAACATGCTTGCCTATTTTATGATGAGTGATTTATGAGGACATCTGCCCAGACTGTGCTGAGTGTACGACCAATATTTGACCAAAAACGCCATGACTCTCATGCCCCACCATCCTTATTTACATGATCTTGCCTCAAACGACTTGTTTTTGCTTGTTTTCCCCATGAAAAAAGTCCTTCAAAGGAAACATTTTTACCACGTGGAAGAAGTGAAACAAAAAACAGCAAAAGCACTAAAAAAAATTGATATGTTTAAAAACTGTTTGGAGCGATGGAAAAAGCATCTTGATAGAGGTATTGCATCAAATGGAGAGTCCTTTGAAGATGACAGAAGTTTCAACATGTAAGAAAAAATACACAATTTTTAATAAATAAATTCCTGGTTTTTTGGGGTCCCCCTCATACTCACTGATCCCACACATGACAGCCTCACTGCTATCGACTCCCCCATGAGAATGGTACATTTGTTACAACTGATGAACCTACATTTACACACCATAATCAACAAAGTCCATAGTTTAGATTCAGTGTTCTCTATGGATGCGGTACATTTTATGAGTTTGAACAAATGTGTTATGATGTGGATCCATTATTTTTGTATCATATAGAGCATTTTCACTGCCCTAAAACTCCCCTGTGCTCCGCCTATTTAGTCCCATACTCTCTACCTCGGACCTCTGGCAATCACTAATCTTTTTTCTGGTCTCCGTAGGTTTCTTCTTTGAGGATGTCAAATAGTTAGACTCATGCAGCATGCAGCATTGCCAGATTGGCTTATTTCACTTAGTAAAATATATTCAAGTTTCCTCCATGTCTTTTCATGGCTTGACATCTTGTTTCTTTTTTATTGCTGTATAACATTCCATTGTCTGGATGTACCACAGTTTATTTAGTCATTCATCTATTGAAGAACATCTTGGTTGCCTTCAATTATTGGCAATTATGAATAAAAGTGCTATAAACATCTTATGCAGGTTTCTGTGTGCTCATAATTTTTCACTTACTTTGAATATATACCAAGAAGTGCAATTGCTGGATCATATGGTAAGAGTATGTTTAGTTTTTGTAAGAGGCTGCCAAATTGTCTTCCAAAATAGCTGTATCATTTTGCATTCCCACCAGCAGTGAATAAGAGTTCCTGTTGCTCTACATCGTTGCCAGCATTTGGTGTTGTCAATGTTTTGGATTTTAGCTATTCTAATAGTTCTGTGGTGGAATCTCAATGTTGTTTTAGTTTGCATTTCCCTGATCACACATACTTTATAGCATCTTTTCATATGTTTATTTTTCATCCGTATATCTTCTTTGATAAGGTCTTTGGACCATTTTAAAAATCAGATTGTTCTATTGTTGAGTTTTAAGAGTTATTTATATATTTTGGACTGCATTCTTTTATCAGAGGTATCTTTAGGAAATATTTTCAGCCAATCTGTGGCTTGTGTTCTCTTTTTGTTGATACCATCTTTCACAGAGCAGAAATTTTTCATCTGAATAAAGTCAAGCTTATTGATTATTTATTTTATAGATCCTGCTTTGGTTTTGTATCTAAAAAGTCACTACCATACTAAAGACTGAATAGTTTTGTGTTTATACATGAGTCTATGATCCACTTAGAATTAATTTTGTCAAGAGTGTAAGGTTTATCTTGATCTTTTTTTTTTTTTTCTTGGCATGGGTATGCCTATTTGTTGCAGTACTGTTTGTTGAGAGAACCATCTTTGCTCCATTGTATTACCTTTGCTCCTTTGTCAAAGATCAATTGACTGTATTTATGTGGATTTATCTCTGGACTCTCAGTTCTGTTCTACTGACCTATGTAATGCCTTTTCTTGTTTACATTTTTGAGTTGACTTTTTTCATGCATGGTGCCACAAACTTTTTGTGGTCTCAAATCTGATTTGCATAGAGAATAAACACTAGTGATTCAAATATTCTTTACTTGGCAATATATTGGTATCCACATCACAGAGAAAAATGTATGCTCAAAAAGAAATTATTTTTCTGTATCCCTACTTAAAAAATGACAAAATTTCAGTTAGATAGGAGAAATAAATTCTAGTGACCTATAATAGCATAGTGACTACAGTTAATAATAATGTGCTTTATTATATATTCCAAAATTGCTAAAGAGTAGATTTGAATGTTTCTAAACACAGAGAAAAGTATGAGGGATAAGTATGTTAATTAACCTGATTTAATAATTTTATAACGTATATATGTATCATAACATCACATTGTACCGATTACATATATACAATTATTACTTTTCCATTAAAATAAATGAATTTTAAAAATGGCCCCAGCATCAGAATCTGATAAGGAAAGTAATCTTTTTTAAAAAAAGAGCTTATGTGTACAAAGTAAAATTGAGATGTGTCTAGTGTTTTCCCTTTATCATGTTTAGAATTAACATTTTCATGTTTATTTGATACCTGGGTAAATGCAATTTCAACTTATGCACTTTGAATTTTTATTTATTTTTCTCTTGAAATGCTTAAATAATATATTTAATTGAATGCCAAAATATGTTTATATGTATTATAGCTTCTCTTTGAGGAGAGGTTTAGTAATAAGATCTCACAAGTATTTGGTTCTTTATATTTTCCAGTGAGCTTTGTAGATTAACAGTGAAAACATGGTGATAGCGGGAATTAGTGAATTATGTTCTCAGTTCTTGATGCTGACAAAATGAGACCAAAATGATCCTTTATACCAAATAATGGATGATGCTTTTGAATTACATGAGAATGTCAGAATTCCATTACTCTTTTGGCTAAGAGTGAATACCGGAGAATTTTTGCTTTCTTCCAGATTAAAATAATATATTATTAGATTCTGCAAATTGCTATGAAGTAATGGTGGCAGTAATGCCAAAACGGAAACTAGATTGTGTTTGTGTCAAGTACAAGTGTCATGCATGAAGTATTTTTCAACATACATGCTTTCTATTTGATCTGATTAACCTTTTTCTCTTTCTATTATTTCTTCTGAAAGTGCATATATATACACAACGAATAATATATGAGAATGGTGTATTCTCACTGCATTCAAGGATTTAGCTAACAAGACTAGGTGGACTTCTTAAAAGAATGAGCTTAAATTATTGAACCTCCTGTCAAGGTGCTTGTTGTTAATATTGAACATTTTCTTTTCAAATAAGGTATAGCCCATTGGATAAGACCTCGAGATCTACACTTTTGAAACATGTTGTAAAGAACTAAGGTATGCTTGCATTCTGAGGTCTGAGCTAGGAACTGTATGCTAGTTTCTGAGGAGTTCTGTGAATCTTTTTATCCTGCCCTTGGCTGACTCAGTTCTGTAGCTGGGGAGGTGTGGGGTAGAGATTTCCACTAGAATGATTATGGAAAGTCTTCACCATTAAAATTGTCTCTGTTGGTTTAACCTCTCAATAAACTCATATATTCCAGAAGTAAAGAAGCAGAAAGGAAAATATAAACTTTTTTTTCTGCACTTAACTTATAATAGGGTTTATTGTTAGTAAGGAGAATTTGTGAAGATTTATTTTTTTCTTTTTGAAATGGAATAAATAGAACATTTTTGCACCTGGGAATGAATGTTCTTTGAATACATTTCAAATGTATTTTGCATACTTTCAAGCCTATTATGCTAACTTTACAGCTTTCCTTTGGCAGAAGAACATTCTGCTATATCCTTTTTTGCCCAGTCAATTCAGTAATTAATTAATTAATATTTCAACCTACTGATCAATCACAATTTATCAAAAAAACTCTTGTGGGCCAGATTTGCAAAACAGAGTTATGGCATCCAAGAAAAGAATCCTCTTGCATTTTTCTCAGCATCCTACCACCTAGAGATGCAATGAGAAACAGAGAAAAAGTGTTTTCAAACATTACATCTTTACCTCAGTGCTACAATGACAGAATGGTAAACAGTCTACTTTGGTCCACACGTTTGATTCACTTTCAAAATATTTAACTTGGTCCCAAATTTACAGACAGATAGGTTTCATGTGATTAAAATGTTCAAAAGTGTCTCTTTTAGCCTTGCCATTTATTTATCTGATCTATATTCTTTTCTGTGCAATAAGCTGATAAATATTCTAGCCAGGTTTTTTATTAATTCTTTTTGCTTTTCTTTTGTAGCTTTTGACTGACATCTATTCACTTCAAGGGTGATTTTCCTGTTAGCAAGAGGAAGAAGAGACACACCAAGCGTCACCTTCAGGAACAAGCAATTTAAGTACTATAATGAGATGGGTCTTTTCAGAGTCTATAATTGGTGACAAGGTTTGGCAGCTTCATATCAGACAAAGATGTACAACACAGAGCTTATTAATGAGGATGGCGCATCATACTCAAGAAAGCTTCCTGTGACTATGAGACAGGAGAATATAACAGATAGTGTAGGTTGTTACTAAGTCCAATATCTCCAATTTGCATCATAAAACCTTTATGTAAGCCAATTCAAGCTAATCCAGGATGAGATATTTTCCCCCTTTAGAATTCACTAGAGTAGCCAGCAATCCATCACTTTGGATCCCAGCTCTCACAGACAACAGCAATAATCATCTAAACTTGCAGATATGCTCAATTTAATTGGGTTAGTTTAGTAACCTTCCTTGTATTAGAGCCAACTTGCAAAGAGATGTAATATTTTCACAGTTATGAAGACATAGCAGCTGGCCATAGTAAGATTTGATTGTGGATCAAGAAATCAAATTTTCATCAAGTTAAGAACTCTTCATGGAAATATATATGGAATAAATAATAAAGTAAAATGATTAACAAGGAGACCTACAGAGATATTGGCAAAGCAAAAGAAAAACTGCCTTACTGACAAAGCTGAAATCTGTTACTCAGCTTACACTGGTGATTCTTAGTAATATTTGGTAGGGGACATTAATTTTAAGTGAAACCAAAAGATTAAAAAGTGGATTTTGAAATAATGTATTATTTCAATATTTAAGAGCTCTGTGGAACTTCAATAAGTTCAAATTATTTTGTAAATATTAATTGATTAAGCTTTATACAATTTTCTAAGAGAGGTGTGAATGTCTTTTTTTTAATATTCTTAAATGCCAAAAATGTAAATAACTTGTATGCAAGCACAGTTTGAAGAAAAGTCAAAGACAGAACCCAGGTGTTAGATTCCTTGTGCTTTATTTTAACTGGGAAATCATGCCTTTTCTTCTGTGAACAATAAAGCAGATAGAAAACAAATATCTCTTCTCAGATGTAGCACTGGGGCCTACTTTACTGGGAGTTAAGTGACCAAGATCCTGAAGAATAAAACACTGTACAATCCCTTCACCATCTGCAGCATATCAACAAATTTCCTTGATGAACTGTTTATAGGGTAATTACAAAGAAAAATAAAGTTAAAAAAAAACAGAATAAAAGGTAACTTCAAATGTTTCTTTCCTGGTTATCAAGCATTCATTTCAGAGAACACCGGCTTCCTTTTGGCAAGCACTGCTTAAATGGAGGTCTTTCTGTTTGCAATTATAGACCCTTTATTCTATTAAGTTGTAGGCTTCACCCTCATATTGTCAGTCCTTGGTAATGTTTCTAGGGAGTTCATGTATTTTCCATGTAATTGGAATATTTCTTGAAGTCCAGATACGGACTTGTTTGATTATAAGCTGGAAATCATAGTTCAATAAACCTTTTAGATGTATTTAAAATTATAATTGTCTATTGATGAAAATGTTCAGAACCACATTTTACATTACTAATGATTGCATGGGTATTATTACTAATGCATCACACATGAGTCATGGAGAAGCTAGAAGCATTTTCTTCTGGGCATCAGGACTAGGGGAGGAAGAGTCCACAGCGTCAGAGACTGGTTTCTCCTCTTTGGTCAGGGGTTGATCAAAGCTAAGAAGTTAAAATTACGATTCTAGGAAGGATGGAGAGGTCGCTTGTTTCACTTCCTCCAAGTAAACTTTGTTCTTGCCCGCAGGACTGTGTGTTTTGATTTTAACCAAAACACTGATCAAAAACACAGAATAAGTCGGGCTCGGTGGCTCAGTTTGTAATCCCGCGCCTTTGGGAGGCTGAGGTGAGTGGATTGCCTGAGTCCGCGGGTTCAAGACCCGCCTGGGCAGCAAGACCTCATCTCTACAATAAATAAAAAAAAATCAGCCGGGCGTGGTAGCGTGCGCCTGTAATTCCTGCTACTCGGAAGGCTGAGATGGAAGGATCTCCGGAGCCCAGCAGTTCGAGGCTGCGGTGGCTGGGAGCGGCCACTGCACTTCAGTCTGGGCGACAGAGTGAGACTCCAACTCAAAAAACAAAACAAAACAAAACAAAAACCAAAAAACAAAAACACAGAAAAAGTCTACTCCCTGTCTGATTCAGCATTTACAAAGTTGGGAAGTGAAGGGCTTAGTGGTGGGAATGGGATGGGGAAGCAGAGTCCTTGAAGACATTAAGACCATTTAATATCTCAAGTGATGCACTGACTATTATAAATACCACAGGACACAGAAATTTCTAATTGGATGAGTCCACTTGCATTTCAAATGTGTATTTCATAGACCTCATGTATTTGTTTTCTACTTTTATTTCTTTCCTGGTAGCTGAATAATAATGGAATTTTAGAAACTTAAGTTTAAATACTTGAGTTGCACTTAAACAACTTTATATGCAAATAAAACAGCACACAGCAGCAAAGCATGTTGAGTGGAGTGTGTTCTCCAATATTAGACAGTTTTGATATCATGTGCAGGAAAATCACACTGTTTGGCCACCACTAAATATGAAGACCTCACTCAGGCATTTTCCTATCTCATTGATAAGCAAAAGCAATGTGTAAGTGGATTAGTGTTTAGAAATAATATCTGTAAAAATGTCTGTCTTAAGGACAAGTCTACAATAGGTACATCATGGATGATATTGCCATTACTATTTCTATTGTTATTATTTGGGGCAGGAAGTCTTTGAGGACATGTTACTTGTCTGGTGAATTCAGGGGTGATCAAAGCTACGAAAGGATCGTTTGACGGATTGCTCTGTATTTACAAATGTATTACTTTTGTGACAGACTACGTCTATGCCTTTTCTCCAAGTGATTCATTCGCATCTTGCCTGGCCACCTGCTCATAACCTCACCACTCTTTCACTTTCACTAAGTGCTCAGTATTAAAAATAAGATGACAAACAGTTTGCCACTTACAAGTGTGTTGACTCAACCCTCAGTGCTGTTCAGCAGAACATTTGAGAGTAAGTCTGTTATGTGATCCATACTGCTTTTTATTTCTTTTCTTAAAATGTAAAGGAATAAATGACTTTCCATGGAGATTTAAATTATTTTAAATATCAAACTTCAAATATATTTTTTGTCTAATAAATAAGAAATACTAATCCAGGACAATTGTAGATGTAGCCTTCTTAGCAGATGTAACAGTTACAATTATTTTAGTAATGAAACATAACACAAAGTCCTATGAGAAATTTAAATATAAGAAGATCTTTTTAAAAGAGTCTAGTTTCCTGAAATTTAAGGAAGAGACAGAAGGAAAGGAAATTAAGGGGAAAAAAGGACTAGGAAACCAACCAAGATGCCAAAAATTATTATTTTGGTGGACATGAAGATATCTTGCAAAATATGTCCTATAAAGTAAATGAAGACATATTTTATACTGCTATTTTTCTTCTTACAGGTGTTATTTTTTTTCTAAGGAAAATGTTTGAATAGTGTAGTCACTTTTAGAAAGCAACAGCTCTTATAATTTGTAAAGCATGAGATTGGTGACCACAGTTCACCAGGTGTTGAGCTGAAACTTCTTTCATAATTGCTGGCGATTTTCTTTTTCTCTGTCCCTCTAAGTAAGTGGTACTACAGGAACCCTGATATCATAGTATTACTAGGTCAAAATAATTTGAAATTGGAGCTATTAAAACCTACTTCTCTATGAAGCTAGTATTTGTTCAACTAGTACTTGATCAACTTTCAAGGAAAAAAAAGCTTTTTTTCATCAAATATTTAAATCCTAACTCATCATTTTCTTGCTTCTCTTAGGGAACATATTCTCTGAGTAAGTCTCCAAGTTTTACATCTGTACTCATGAAAAAATATTTTAGTTCCTTGATTCTCCTATGTTGTATAACTTATTCTAGTGTCTCTTGCTCTTTTGTTTTCAGAGATCTGGAAAACATTCCTTTTTATCTATGAGAAGATTTTTTAAAAAGATTATAAATTGCTCACTGTGTTTCTCAGTTTATTTCTCTTTTCTAGTCAATGGTTGCCTTCTCCCTGGGCATTTTCTCCTAGAAGTGATAAGTAATGTAGACAATGATGTTGCATTCTGTTTTTTGTTCTCTAAAAGGGTTGAAGCATTGCTGACCATGAAGGAGGTAGCAGGTATTCTCTAGCAGAGAAAGAGAGGAGCTGACAGCTCTTTGGTGGCAACAGCAAGCAAATGTGTTGTCTTGATTTGTAAAGGGTTTTAATGTCATCAATAGTAATTCAGCAAAGAGAGAGTTGTAAAATGCAGCTCAAAATGTAGCAAATTGCATCATTGTTAGTGCTTTAGAATTTTAAAATATCTGCAGCAGATGGTAGAGTGCTAGGAGCAATGTCTTGCTTTAGTGTCTAGGAAAAGTTTATGTCATCATAAACCCTAGCCTGATCAAGGCTTCTTTGGCCTGCTGAAAAAAGTTATTTTCCTTCAAATAATAGCTTGCTTTTAAAAATGTTTAACAGAGTATCAAGAAATCAGATTTTCTTAGAGAAATGGATCTCTTTCCAAAGATATATGATAATATTGTATAGTATCCTCAGCAATGAAGAAATGTATTAAGACAATTTAGAGAGGTGTTTTTTTTTCCCTCATGACAAGAGAGTTCTCTGTAATATTCCCTACTTTGGTTTTAAATATCCTGAATAAGAAAACTATTTTCGCTTTAAAATAATTTCTAATAATTGACACACTCGTCAAATTTTAGTTCTGAAAACTTCATTAAGGGTTAGCTACTCTTATCCCATTATTTACAAATGGTGGGAGTGAACACCTCAGCACTTACCCAAGAACGCATATCTAGGATTAGACCACTATGGAACTCTTATTCTCCTTCAACTTAAATGTTTGTTTTTCATTTTTTGAATGTACTAAACTAATAAATAATAATAATAATAATAATATTGGCTGTGGCCAGTACAAGAATTTCTTCAATTGAAATGAACATTTGTGCAATAATTCTAGCTATTAATCTCTTGGAACCTTGAAGAAATTGAGTAATGAGCTGCCTTATTTTTGTGAATCATTCAAAGATCAAAATAAATAATAGGATAAATAACATTCTATTTTTTGGAAGGACCAAATAGGACAAAAAAGAAAAACACTTCAAAATAGAAAATACTTCACTGCCAAATGTTATGACAGATGACCTTAGGTTATGCATTATGGTGTCTGCTAGCGTAAGCTCTGGAAACTAGGGCTAGAATCTCAGCTCTGCCACTTGGCTTTATGTGACTGATTCAAGTAAACTCAAAGTCTCTGTGTCAGGGTTTTGTCATCTGTGAAATGGAAATAAGGCACACACTGAATTAGATAGTCTGACAAACAGCAAGTTTATACCAAATGCAATAATTCTTCTTATTATTATATATTCAATTTCATGCACTATAGTGATTTTTTTCTGGAGGATTTCATGGCATTGGCAGAGCCCAACAGAAAGTGCAGGTAGTCACAGATAAAACTTCTTGCTGCCAGCAAGCTAGGAGAAAAATGGTTTCAAAGCAGGTTGTTAGAAAGGTGCTCCAAAAACCACTTTCTACATTATCTGTCATACAGAAGTATCTCTAAAGTAGACGGAGTTAACTTCCTTTAGTTTCACCCTGAAGTCATACCTCAGTTTTCTCTCCACTTTTATGCCTCGACTTAATTCTCTTTATCTAGATATATTATTTTCCTTTTTTTTTTCAAAATTAAGTATGCTAAGGAGATAATGGTGACTCAAAATAAGGCTACTGAGAAAAAAATATTCTAGCAAAGTAAAATAAGGGCATTCACCTCACTAGCTTTACTATCCTGTGTTCAGCCTCCCTTGATAATACTCAAAAAAGAAAAGGCAATCTTGTAGAGAAGAGAAACATTTTTACAGCACCCACATATCATCACAAATGTCTAAGGTCGAGTGTCGTTGGGTTATTTCTCCCATTTAAGCCTGACTCCTGGTACCAAGGAACCGGGTCAGCTTTCCCACTAACTAGTTGCTATACTTTCCACCCCTGCAAGACTCTCTCTTCCAGAAGGCCACTGCCCTATGTGGTCTGCTCTTAGAAAAACAAGGCAGAAAGTAAACAAAGAAACAATCAAAACAAAGGCAGAAATGTTGCTAGGCATGCTAGAGGAATATTTCCAGAGATCTTTTATTCTAAGCCTCAGTGTTTAACTTGTTGCCTTAGTCACCAGTCTGCAGATCCCTTTCTTTTGTTTTAACATTTTGACCTTTTTCTCATTCTCTCTTTAGTTATATGTAAAGATAGTTGTCAGAGACTAGCATCCTCATTGCTTCCCCAGTGCTTGCTGCTTTGTGATCAAGGACAGAGACAAGTCCCTCCTCTGTGTCTGTCATCACTGACATTCACCTTTCTGATTGTCACCCTTGAAGAACAATATATCAGTTTTGAGGGTCATCCCTATTCACAGATTCAGCCCTTATTGTGTAGAAAAAAGCCCCTCCTTTTCCCCATCTTCACCTATGAGTTCAGGAGTTCTCTCCCATCAGAGGCTACAAAAGAAATCTGCTAGAACACAATTCACTTATATGGGTTTGCAAATGCTGCATGTCTATTTAGAACTAAACAAATGCAAAAATTACTCTAATAGTAGGTCGAATAAAGCTCCCCTATAAATTGAGTATAATTCTGTTACCCAACATCATGATATGGTCATTTCTTGTGCCAGAGAAACATATCAAGGGTTTAATTTTATCTAGTGACCTTTCAACCTAAGTTGATGTGCAGATCATAATCTTAGACAGTGCTTCTAATCATTCTGGTCCTGTACTTGAAAAAGTTAGGATCCTTTGTGTCACCTTCTCTATAAACTAAATGTAGTTGGACCCCTGGGATTGTCAATTTCTATATTCTTCTTTATTGATGCACAGTAAAAATTGCTTGTATATTTTTCCTGGGAACTAATATATCATAAACATGCAGAATATGTGAAATATAAGGAGCTTTGTTATGTAAGATTCATTTTCAGAGTTTCTTCAATGAAAGATTGGTAAGATAGAATAGTTTTTTATGACACAAAAATATGTATTAACGGAACAATCACTTGTAAAATTAGTCCCTACCCTCACTCTTAACTTGGCACCGATTCCCTATTCATTATGTCTTCGTTGTCACTTTCACTTGATTGTCAGAAGACAGTGCAAAATGAAATAGGACAAATGTATTGTTACAAGAACTTGAATGTTGTAAAAGATACTAGATGTTATTAAATCAGTAAACCTTGGAATAATCCCACACCTTCTTTTCCCATCCCAAGTGAGCTCTGTTTTTTTTTTGTTTGTTTGTTTTTTCAGGCACCAACACAAATCCTCATGTCCAGAGGGAGGTTCTAATTAGACAAAAAGATGTCTCTTCCCAGCAGGTTGACACTGGGGTGGCCGTGAGCATGCCACTGCACTCCAGCCTGGGTGACGAAGTAAGATTCCAACTTTAAAAAAAGTCTCTTTTTTAACCAACATAAATCCAGAATGAGCCTATGACTTGAGTCGTTCATTTGATGAAAGAGAAGTACTTTTGTACCAGGGTTTGGGAAGAAAGGGGGAGGGTTTTCTCTTTCGTATGTTCTTGTTCTCTCTTCTTAAGAAATTCAATAAGGAATCCTCGAATATCTCTGGAAGCCATCACTAAACTACAAGAAAACAAGACTTTGGAGGAGGTTTAGGATATGAAAGCCAGGTTGAGAGACAAAGAAAACATGGGTCCTTGATGACACCATGGAGCAGCTGTCACATGATATCTGGAGCATACTCTTATCTCCAGCTATGTATGCTAATAAATATCTTTGCTGTTAATTCATTTTTGAATTGGGACTATCAGGTATTTCAGGCAAAAGCACCATAATTTTCTACAATGAAAATGATGGAGAAGAATTGCTGGAATTATAAGCATAAACAGTGACAGATCAGCATATGGAAGAAATAGACCAGTTACCAATTGCGAAACAGAAAATTGCCAAAATGAGGATATTTTATACACTCCAAAAAAGAATATTTGGATAACATAAACCAAAAAAGGCCTTGAAGAAATTGATGAATCATTAGAATATTTTTTCAAGTATAACTCTCTAGATGATCAGGCTGTGCCAGAGAAATATAAGGTATTCTGTCCTGAAATAATTTCATTGGAAAAATTTGCTTCCTTCAAAAAAAACCTTGTTAATTCTAAAATTAGTACATATTATTAATCTTATTAAGATTTGAACAGGTAAAACTATTTTAAAAATATTTCCTTTCACTATTTAGTGTAAATTTCCAAAATATGCTTTAGTATTTGAAATATATTTATTTTTTAGTTGATTTTTCTGTAACTATTATTATCATATACAAGGTTATTCTTACATGTAATTGATAATAATATATCATTTTCACTTTCAAATAGAAAGGAAATTGTAAATGGAATTTCTAAATATTTCTCCTTCAAAATAAGTACAACACTATTATGCCATAGATTAATGCACATAATAGATCAAATTATGCATTTCACAATGTGACATGATTTTAATATCATAGCAGATATCACATGGCTAGCTTACAAATGATTCAAATTTTGGCCAAAAGCTAATGTTTAAAAAGAACTTCCTTCTAAGAATACACGTTTTCTTTGAAACACTTATTTTCTTGACATTATAGTCAACCATAATCAGCCATAAACATTTTTAAATGATCAATATTTTCTAGGCACTGGAGAGTCAAGGAGATATAAATGATAATCCCATTCCTCAGAAAGACTTTTCTAGATGTCTAAAAAAAAAAACCTGGATGTAACATTAAAGCAGAATAAACTAAGAGTCATATCAGTGCTGGATATAACAAGTACTATGGTCACTGAGAAAAGAGTGTGGTGCTTTGAACAGGGCTGAGTACCTCACAGACACCAGAGAGTTGGTAAGCTATGTGCATCTTTGAGTCTGCTGTTCCTGATGTATCCGTAAATACTAGGCATCAATATCACCGAGAAGCTTGTTGGAAACGCAGACTGACAGCCCCTTCCCTGGGATCTACTGAATTACAATCTTCATTTGCCAAAACCCCAGGTGATATACGTGCACACTGGAGTTTGAGAAAACTACGTATAGGATATATGAAAAGAAAGATTTCCAGTCCTCCTCCTTTTTCCAAATTGTTTCCCCCAAATACTCTCTCCCTCTCTGAATCTTTAATACCAGTTTTAACATAAGCACAGATGTCTTTTCTGCTTCACAAGCAATATTAATGTTTTGTGTGCAGGGCCATTCTCTTTGCAAGACAGGCACTCCTCAACTCCTGGGCTAGTGTAATAGGCTTCCACACAGAGTTCTTATCCTCAGGGATCCTCAATGGATTTCATTTTCATTATCTCCAATTTGGTGGCAGATTAGTTGACAGAGTCCTAGTTTATAATCTCAGTTTTGGCACTAATTGACAGCATGATTCCAATCACATAATTATTTTAAGTAGTATTTCCTTACTTATAAAAGGATATCAAATGATCATTAAGTGTCTTTTTAGCTCTGTAACGTAAATGAATTTCAGACATTCATGTATTAGAAGATGAAAGGAATGAGATAAACACTACTTAGACTTTGGTACAATCTTTCAGAAAAAATAATGTTGATAAATTTGTATGTGTGTGGAATAAGTACAAAAGCAGACTATTGTTGGGGTTAAAACAAGTGAATGCTAGGATTCAACACCATGTTGCTATGTAAAGGAAATTTTGCTTACTTTAAAATACAAAATAATTTTTTTTGTCTTCAATAGCCAACTTTGAAATACTATACATCTTTCCCATATGAGCTAAATATTGTTGATGACTCATAAATAAAGGAGAATACTAATGAGCTCAACCTGACCACATACACATATATTTTTTTCTTATTTTTTCCCTTTGACCTAATTTTCACAATTTTTTTCCAATTTAGTTGTGTGCTATTTTGAAATATACTAGCTTCTTATCAAATGCCTTGCCTTCAGAAATTCATAAAGAAAATGATAATTGAGTGTCTCTAGAGCAAGGCAATGCTAATCTCTATGGGACATTTAAAGAAATAAGACAAGTCCATGATGTTAACATTTTTGAACAACAGAGTGGTTTCTCAGGATTATAATTGTAGATATTATGTTTGTTGATGGACCCTAGACACAATATGTGGTAAGTGTGTTCCCATGAATGACCACATCTCATCCTCATGACAACACTATAAATGAAATATAACTTATTTTTAACAGAGGAAACACTTGAGATTTGGGGAATTATGTTATTTGCCAAAGACCGCTCAGTTTCTAATCCAAAGCCCAATACAGCCATTATTTTTATTCAGCATTAGGAAAACTTTACTAACTTTGAAAACTGTATTGAAATAAGAAGTACAGAAATATATTTTTAACAAGAAGAAGAAAATAAAACAAGAAAAGGTGACTGCAGTAGTCTAGCAAGTAGGTTATGAAGGCTAGAATCATGTCCCTCCCAAATATATTGAAGCCTTAACCCCCAGTACCTCGGAATGTGACCTTATTTAAAAATAGGGTCATTACAGATGTAATTAGTCAAGATGAAGTTGCAGTGGAGTAGGGTGGGCCCCAATCTATTATAAATGATATCCTTACAAGAAGATGGTAGTGAGATCACAGAGACATACAGGGAGAATGCCAAGCGACAACAAAGGTAGAGACTGAAGTTGTGCAGCTGTGAGCCAAGGAACTACAAAGACCATCAGCAAAACATTTGTATACCTAACCCTGAATTGTACCTCACATCTTTAAAATAAAAAATTAAAAGAAACAAAACAAAACACCAGAAGCTAGGAAGAGGTATGGAAGAATTTTCCTACTGGTTTCAGATGGGAGCATTTCATGCCAATACCTTGATTTTAGACTTCTAACCTCCACAATTATGAGACAATACATTTATTTGTGATAAGTTATCCAGTTTGTAGCAGAAGCCACAGGAATCCAATACACTTGACAATAGAAAATGGCCAGAAGAATGGACAGAAGGCCACATAAACTTTATAGAAAAAGACTGACAACAGAAAAAGATGAAAATGTATACAGGGAATCAATAAATGTATAAAAGCAAGTCAAAAGGATTCAGATATATTGAACTTGGGAGATCACAGCATACAGTACAGGTTGAGTATGCATTATCTAAATGCTTGGGGCAGAAATGCTTCAGATTTTGGATTTTTGGGGGGTTTTGAAATATTTGCATATACATAATGAGATATCTTGGGAATGAGACCCAAGTCTAAGCAGGAAATATATTTATATTTGTCTTTTATATAAACCTTGTATTCATAGCCTGAGGTTAATTTTATACAATATTTTAAAGAATTTCGTGCATAAAATGTTTGTGTACATTCAACCATTAAATGCAAAGGTGTGACTATCTCAGTCGCCCATATGGCATCATGTCAGTGTTAAAAATGTTTTGGGTTTTGGACCATCTTGAATTTGAGGTTTTCAAATTAGGGATGCTCAACCTGTACTATTATTAAAAGCTGAGTATTAAGAGAAGTTTAGAATATGGTGGAAGACAAAACGAGTAGAGAAAGGGACTGTGCATGATAACAGGGAACATATCTTAAGAAGGGAACAATGAATAAACTCAATTAGGATGATAGAGAAATTATGATAAAAAGATTTAAAAATTTGTTAAAATACATATGATAAGAATAAATATATTGAATGCTTTTTAGATCAAGGCACGTTAGAGATACTGTAACTCATCTTCAAGTCAGCACCATCAATGTGTTAAAAGAAAACAATTATTTACCAAATCCATCCCACCATCCAGACTTGAAGCTGGTAAGTAAATGCCCCTCTTATAGGTGTGATTTCTTATGGTTGACTTGTTCTTCCTTAGAGAACCTGAGCAGAATGATGAATCAACTGACAGGCTTAGCACTTAAGAAACAAATAGACTTCCTCCTTCCCTTTGGTTTTGCTTTGCTAACTGGTTGTAGGTGGACTCCAAGACAATAGCTGGGGTTGGCAAACTATGGCCCAGGAGCTAAATCTTCCCTGCTGCTTATTTTAGAAAGGGTTTTAAGGAAACACAGGCATTACCATTTGTTCATATACTGTCCATGGCTGCTTTGTGTTACATCAGCCAGGTTAAGTAGCTGCAACAGAAAACTTACAGCTTGCAAAGCCTAAAATATGTATTGTCTGGCTCTTTACAGAAAAGGTTACTAATCCCTGCCCTAGATGATAGCAAAGTCCAAATTTAAAAGAAACTTGCAGTCTCCAATCACTGAGAGTTTCCACCAGCTTGTACTCAAACTTCCTGGACTATTTCCTGAGCCCAAGGATAGACTTGTTATATTTGATGCAATCTATTTCAGGGTTTATTTGTAACAGCAACTTGTAATCCTATACCTAGTAATGAATTCATTTATCGATGAAAACTAAAAGTCAAAGAAGTAAAATAACTTAGTCAAGATTACAATAGTAAGTGAAAAGGACAGGATTTGAACACAAGTCGAGGTAACTCTAAAATTTGTTCTATTTCTTGCCTAAGTTCAGAGTGATCATATTTGGATGAGCTCATGGGTGATTTTTATTTTCTAATTTGTTATCAGTTTTACTAATAGCTTTATTGACTCCTTTAATTTTAATTCATCCTTTGAAAGTATACAGTTAAATTGTCTTTAGCATATTCACAGAGTTCTACAAGCTATCACCACTGACTAATTTTAATACATTTTTAGTACCCCCCAAAAATCCCATTCTCCACTTCCCACCCCCATCACCTGGGAAGTACTAACCTACTTTCTGGCCCTGCGAAGTTACATTTCATATAATGGATTCATACACTATGTGATCTTCCGTGACTAACTCTACTTTATTGTAGCATAATATTTTTAAAATTTGTCTATAGTTTAGCAAACATCAGTGCTTTGTTCCTTTTTATTAATAAATAATATTTCATTTATGAACTATCACATTTTGTTTATCCATTAATCAGTGGGTTGGCTCTACTTTTTAGCTATCAAGAATTATGTTTCTATAAACAACACAAGTTTTTGTGTAAGTATATGGTTTTAATTCTCTTGGGTGTATACCTAAAGTAGAATTTCTCTGTCACATGGCCACTTTATGTTTTTAAACATTTCAAACAACTGCCAGACTGTTTTCCAAAGTGGCTGCATCATTTTTTGATCCCATCAGTATTGCACAAGGACTCCTCACCTTGCCAACACTTGTTTTTGTCTGTCTTATTTATTTTAGTCATTTTGATGGGTGTGTAGTGGCATCTCATTGCGGTTTTGATTTACAGCTTATATTTCCCTGTGACTAATGATGTTGAGCATATTACATTTACTTATTGGTAATTTGTATATCTTCTTTGGAAAAATGTTTATTCAAATACATTGAACATTTTGAAATTACCCGCCTGGGCAACTTGGCGAGACCTCATCTCTACAATAAATTAAAAAAATGAGCTGGGCATGATAGTGTGCCTGTAGTTCCAGCTACTTGGAAGGCTGAGGTGGAAGGATCGCTGGAGTCCAGCAGGTCGAGGCTGCGGTGGCCGGGAGCGGCCACTACACTCCAGTCTGGGTGACAGAGTGAGACTTCAACTCAAAAAAAAAGAAATTAAGCTATTTGTCTTTTTATTGTTTCTTTGTAAGTGTTCTTTAATATATCCTGGCTACAATTCCTGTAATAAATATATTATTTTTAAATGTTTTCTCCCATTCTTTTCACTTTCTTGATAATGTCTTTAGAATCACATTATAAAAACTTTTATGATTCCTTCTATTGTCCTGAGAGTAGCAAAAGTTTTAATTTTAATAAAGCTCCGTTTATCTGTTTTTTTTCTTTTGGCACTGTGCTTTTGGTATAATATCCAAGAAACCATTGCCCTGTTCAAAATTATGAAGACTTACACCTATGTTTTCTTCTTACAGTTTTATAGTTTTAGCTCTTACATTTTGTCATATTATCAATGTTGTGGCAGTTTTGCATATGGTGTAATGTAGAAGTTTGACTTATTCATTTTCATTTGTATATTTAGTTGTTCTGGCATTATTTGTTGAAAAGAACACATGCATTTTTAAATATTTAATTAATCTGTATTAATTTTGTGATCAAAACACTAAATGCCATCAAAGGGATTCAAGACATTTTTAAAAATTAAATTTAAATACAGATAGGAAGATAAAGGAATATCACAAAAATTAAAAGCAGGAAACTGATTTAAGAAAAATTGGGAAGGCTCAGTCATCATATATAAAAAGTAAGTCAATAGATTTATAAAAATGAATAAATGCCACTTTGGGAGAGTGTTTTTTCAAAAGCTAGGTTTGTTTCATTTAAGAAGTGTTTAAATGTGAAGACAAAAACACTGAGCATAGACTGTGCTTTGGTAATGAGAAAGAATCATAGTTAAAGGGAAAAAAAGATGGATGCACAATTCTTACAGTGCAGAGTAACACTCTGCGAAGAATAGTCTCACAGTAAAAAGGAATATGATTTTAGAAGAATAGAAAATTATTAGTTAGGGAAAGATGAAGGATTCAGGAGAAAAAGACTGACCAATTGAAAAAGATATGTGAGGGGCTGTTTGATCAAATTTGGAGTACAGCTGTGGTCAGTATTTGCTGTATGTGAGAAAGCAGAAGGAGAAAGATTGGATGGTATGTTGAAAATCTGAAAAAGGAAGAAGGGAAGGTACAGGGAAAGACAAGGAAGGCAGAAGTTATGCCTTAAGAATAGATAAGTTAAGGGCAAAAGAGCACAAGTTATTCTTTAACCTTCTTTCTCTGAGATGGAATTCTAATATAATCATTTTAGTCTAAGCTTATAAACTTAACAAGCTACTGTTTGCTGATTCACCTGTGTACAAGGTATACCAAATAAGGATTCGTCTAAGATATGTATTTTAGTCATATGCCTTTAAAGTTAAACAAAACAAACAAAAAATAGGACTCCTCTGAAAATCAAGACATCTGGCACTCCTGAGCCCGCATCCAGAAACAGCAACAATCACAGTGTTTCAGGTATATTTGTAGAGAGAGAATCCACTTCACAATTTGCTTCAGTTCTTACTTCTCCTATATGTATTTTATATATATGTTGTTTATTTACTGAAATCTATAATATAGAAGGTAGGGTGAAGGTGGCCATTGCATAAACAGTTCTGGCTTTACTGTGCTTAGGAATTCAAGGTCATTTTATCTAAGATTTGTGAAGCATAAATGGGAGTGTGTGTTGGGGAAATAAATAGATATTTTTAATTAGAGCAGTTTTACCTCTTTACAATTTTTCTCTATGATAATGAGCAAAGGGTTTTTAAAAAATCTCAAAACTTTTAATTCCCAGAAGGCTGCCTGGTATAAATGACTGTTGTGGGTTCACATTTCTGAGAATCTTACACAATGAGTACATTTCTTATAATGTTGCTTTTGAGTTATTGTTTCAAAATAAGCTTGCTACAAGACACCAAATGATATTTTATTAAACATTGCAGGTAATGGATAATCCTAATATGTGTAAATCCGCAACTATATTTATAGGATGTTTGAACAATTCCTGAAAACTCTTCATCTGTGAGCCTGAATGAAACAAGATTACCTTCTACCTGTGTTTTATATTTTTCATTTCTGAAGTACTACAAGGTCTTCTTTCCCATACAATTGTGTGTCAGCATTCTAATCACTAGAAATAATGAATTGGGACTTTTCTGCTTTTATTTTGATAATGCTTATGAAAATCTAAAAAAAAAAATGCTTGATGTATTCGCACATTTAAATCTGCTCAGACACAATGGATGCTGCCTACATAGTTTTCTTTATGAAATTGCACACGCATGAGAAACTGTTTTGCTCCCCCTTAACCCACACTGCAGAAATAGTCTTATAAACATAATGAAATACTCAGGAAGAAGGGGAATCAGAAAGCTGCCAGATTTCTTTCTCTTTGGTTTGCCATCACACTCTCGCCTCTCTGGTGTTTTGTGGTCTAGCTCGGTATTTTACTTTACTTCATGGGACCACCCACAAGTAGTCTAGTTTTGTCTTTATATCTTCAAAGTGTCCTTTCT
This sequence comes from Carlito syrichta, assembly GCF_000164805.1. Classification (NCBI taxonomy): domain Eukaryota; kingdom Metazoa; phylum Chordata; class Mammalia; order Primates; family Tarsiidae; genus Carlito; species Carlito syrichta. The sequence continues at coordinate 21,806 of NW_007257476.1, forward strand.
TTCATAATCTTCCATCTGATCAACTGTGGGCAAGTTGAGAAGAGAGGCATAGGATGCCAACAAAGCTCATTTTCTGAGTATATTCAACTTAGAACCTATATTGGCATGTGGGCACAGGTATTCTGTATTTTCATGTTGGTTTTTTGTTTTTGTTTTTGGTTTTTTTTTTGAGTTGGAGTCTCACTTTGTCACCCTGGCTGGAGTGCAGTGGCACGCTCATGGCCACTGCAGCCTCGACCTGCTGGGCTGAGGTGATCCTTCCACCTCAGCCTTCCAAGTAGCTGGAATTACAGGCATGCACTACCACGCCTGGCTGATTTTTTGATTTATTGTAGAGATGAGGTCTTGCCAAGTTGCCCAGGCGGGTCTCGAACCCTCAGACTCAGGCAATCCACTCACCTCAGCCTCCCAAAGCGTGTGATTACAGGCTGAGCCACCGAGGCTTTAGGTTGTTTTTTAGTCATTTATCCTCATCAAGATTGGATGGATCCACATTTCCAACTAAGTTCTCCAAAAACACATAAATAACAAGCTGTTCCTTCACATGAATCTTTAAAAAACAACATCAGTCACAACAAAGGAAAGGGGGAAACTACTCTAGTATTAAAGAAATGTGCTACAGTTTTTATTCTAGTTCATTCTAAAGATGAACTTTAGGAAGAAAATTTTAAATACACTCGTACACATATGCAAGAGAAAATTTGTTTCCAGCCTTTTTCCCCACCCACTACTTCCCACAGTGGGGAGGGAGGAAGAACATAAAACAACACATTTAATAATGTTTGGTGTTTGCAGCAGCTATCACTGTGGAACTGTCATCATTTCTGTTAATACTTTCTATTGTGGTGGTGTTTATTTTTATGTGCACCCCAGATTATAATTGGCTACTTGAACATATTCATGTTGTTATTGAGAGTTTATGGGGGAAGAGTGATATAATGTCACTTAATTGCTAGATTTTAAAAATAGGGTTAGAATTGTCTATCAACTTCAAATCAGTAGATATCACAAAGATTTCAGTCATCTGGTGCTGGTAATTATGATAAGTAAGAGGAAATGGTTAAGAATTTCTAGGAAGCCAGGTATGAAATTATAGAAAAAGCTTACTTGACAGCATTTTGAAAGAACTGCCTAAAATCATGATACTTGCTTTTAAAATTATTTATTTTGTCTTGGTTGAATTTTGATATCGTCAAAATTAAAATTTCAATTTTTCAAACATCTTCCTATTCTTTCTTTTCTTCCTTCATTTACTACCTTTTTCTTCTCTTCCTTTTTTACTTACTTGGACTGATATCTATTTAGTGAAGTATTATTAAATTAACACACGAAGCCTTTACTAATATTTTTAAAACAGAAGTACAGGTGTTTTTAAAGTTTTAAGAGAAGTTAAATACGTAACAAAGAAAAGTTAAATTTGAAACCTGAAAGCATTTGTCATCCTCCAAAAAATGCAGTACAAATTATTATTTCCAATTTTCAATAGACTCTCAACATGCCACACTGTAGGAACTACATTTGGATGAACATATGCTAAATATTTTTAAGTGTTTTTGTTTTTTTTTTTTTTTTGAGTTGGAGTCTCACTCTGTCGCCCAGACTGGAGTGCAGTGGCCGCTCCCGGCCACCGCAGCCTCGACCTGCTGGGCTCCGGTGATCCTTTCGCCTCAGCCTTCCAAGTAGCCGGAACTACAGGCATGCGCTACCACGCCCGGCTGATTTTTTGATTTATTGTAGAGATGGCTGATTTTTTGATTTATTGTAGAGATGAGGTCTCGCCGCCCAGGTGGGTCTCGAACCCGCGGGCTCAGGCAATCCACTCACCTCAGCCTCCCAAAGGCGCGGGATTACAGGCTGAGCCACCGAGCCCGGCTTAAGTGTTTTTTAATCATGGATTTTTGACTTGGTCATGTAAAATCTCTATACTCTTAGATCATGAAATGGCATTTTGTGTCACTTGAATTATTAGAATTAGTTGTTGCTTATGCCTTCAGCGTTACGAACTTCCAGCAACTTAGCACCATAGAAAGGAACTGCAATCTTAGTTCCCTTGGGTAACAAGAAGACAATCAAAGGCATAATCCCAAAGTGACTTTTATACTGCAAGAAATTTACTGATCTAAAAATTTACTAAGAGGGAGACCAGCACATCTGCCCCTATAGGAAATGATTTTTGCATAGTAAGTGTTGATCTGCATAACCATATGATCATCACAAGTGCTGATTACCAAAACTGAATCATCATTACTTAGCAAAGTTCTATAAATACACATGGCACCATGTAATATATTCAGCTGTGCTAAATTAATGACAAAGTCCTTACCCCAAGGAGCTTGGGGGTCTAAAAACAAAGAATGACACAAAAGACAAATATGTAGAACACACACTGAGTTGGGAGTAATTTTCAGTGAAATAATTTTAGTGAGGGATTTTTATGGTTTGTGGCAAAGGAGGAATTAGGCATCCATATAAAGTTTGCCTTTCAGATTCCTCTTATTGTAAGTTAAGTGCAAGCAGGATATCAACATTTTAATCTCTTGACTTCTTGGGAATTTTAGATACAAAATACATATTTAAAAAAAATTTTTTTTTGAGTTGGAGTCTCACTCTGTCGCCCAAACTGGAGTGCAGTGGTCGCTCCTGGCCACCACAGCCTTGACCTGCTGGGCTCCGGCGATCCTTCCGCCTCAGCCTTCCAAGTAGCTGGAACTACAGGCGCGCGTTACCACACCCTGCTAATTTTTGACTTATTGTAGAGATGAGGTCTTGCCAAGTTGCCCAGGCGGGTCTCGAACCCGCAGGCTCAGGCAATCCACTCACCTCAGCCTCCCAAAGCACGGGATTACAGGCTGAGCCACCGAGCCCGGCCTTAAAATATTTTCATATAAGTATGCTTAAATCTCACAATATCAAAATATCCCAAACTGAATTCATTATTTCTTCACCATTGTCTCATCCTGACTTGGTTAAAAGCATTGCCTTCACCCAGTGATTACTAAAGACATTTCAGAGATGCTTTCTCACCATTCTTCTCTCTCACCTACCTCCAAATTCTGGATTACCAAACTGGTGCTATATTCTTCATGTGCACCCTTCTCAGTCCTAATTCAGGTCTTTATATTTTACTTTAGATGATGACTATCATGTCCAATCTGTCTCCTCTTTTATCTATCACTTAAAGTAATTCTTCTAAGACATGGATATTAGTCACTCTGGGTCCAAGTGTGGATGGCTTCTCAGTATAAAGGTATTATTGCTTCTGATGACATTCCTGGCCCTTTATAGCCCAACCCACACCTTTCTTTCCATCCATATTTCTTACTAATCCCTCTTCACCACACCCTAAAACTCAGTCCTCTTTTGGGTTCCCTTGTGTTAATTTATGATATATTAGTAATCTTATATAGCTAAATATTTCTTTCTCCTTTTTCTATGATTTTAAACCTAGATAATGTGTTTTTAGTGAAACTTTCTCCAATAGTGTAGGAGAACTAAAGTGTGCCCTTAAAATATTGTACCAACCTAATGTGATAGAATTTGTCATTATCTAGTAGATATCATTTGGCAGCCTCCCTTTCATAACATCCAAAGGTGGATTTTCTGCTACTCTAAACCAATGATTATTTAAAAAGCGACAAGTTACCCAAGTAAATCCACTTTTTGTTTACTTCATATATTTTGCTGAGACTGATGGTCTCTTTCTCATTTGATTGTTTTCATAATACCTGAGGTTGCTTTATCTATGTTTTGTATTATGAAGAGAGTAAGCCTGTGGTTAGAGCCAATCTTGAGTAATGAGAGACTATTACTTATTTTAGTAATTCATTGTGGGTTCTCTGTCAAGCTACTTCTAAAAGTTGACCCATCTATGAACTACTCTATGATGTGAGTTAATTAATTTTACTTTGCTTAAGTGAGTTAGAGTTGGATTTTCTGACACATGCATTCTAAAGGATCCTATTTCTATCTGTTTAAATTTCTGATAAGTATTTGGTTAAAAATATTTTCTTCTCCAATATAGATTATAAGTTCTATGAGGACAGGGAATGGTTTATATCTTCTGTGTCTCCTATTGTGCCTATCCTTGTATATTAGTAATTTCAGCAGAGGCAAAGTCACAATCAATAATATGTCTAAGATAAATACTTTGGAGATGAAAGATTGGACTACATGAAGTAAAGTGTCCCTTCTACCTCTTGGCATTTTTATGACTCTTCAATTTTATAATCTCCAAGAACATTTAATGATGCTAAGTTGACTGTGATGGCAAACACAGTAAAAAAAAATTAATAAATAAATGTGTGTATTTCCTAGATGTCATAACAATGTACCACAGACTGGGTGGATTAAAACAATAGAAATTTAGCATCTCACAGTTCTGGAGGCTAAAAGTCCAAAATCAAGTGAAGTGTCACTAGAACCATGCTTCCTCTAAATGATCTGGGGAAGAATCTATTCCATGCCTTTCTCTTACTTCCTGCTATGATTGAATATTTATGCCCCACCTCCCCGCTCCCCCGCAAGTAATTCACATGTTTAAACCTAATCCCCAATGTGATAGTTTTAGAAGTTGGAGTCTTTGGAAAGTAGTTAGGTCATGGGGGCACCAATCTGTGTCCTTACAAAAGGGATCTCAGAGAGCTATCTAGCTCCTTCCACCATGTGAAGATGAAGTGAGAAAGAACTTTATCAGTGCACCAAAAAACAAAACCTCACCAGACATGAAACCTGCTGGGGATTTTAGCTTAGATTTCTGAGCCTCCAGAAGTATGAAAAATAGAGTTATTTTGTTTATAAGCTACTCAGTCTAAGTCGTTATAGAAGTCTGAATAGACAAAGACATTTATGGTAGTTTTCAGACAATTTTTGGCATTACTTGACATCCATCTTGCGTAATTCATCCTACATCCATCTTCACATGGCCATCTTCTTAATAAGGACACCAATCATATTGGATTAGGAGGCTACTCTACTTCAGTATGGCCTCATTTTAACTTAAGTAATTATATCTGCAGTAACTCTATTTCTAAGGTTAGCCACATTTTGAGGTACAAGAGGTTAGGACATCAGCATATCTCTTGTGGAGGTGAACAATATCCAAGCCATAAAAAATGATAACAAAGCTTTTTAGGAAGAAGATTTACTGGCACTCCTTGCTCTACAGATGGAATTAGGATGATTATACTAGTAGCTTCCCAGTAAGGCAGATAGGTGATTAGAACTATGAAGGAGAAATCTAAATGACTTAAGGGAAAGAAAGAACTGGTATATTCATAAATAGAACTCAGACACATGTGACCAATTTTTTTTTAACAGATGATGTTTCCTTCATGATTGGCACTTGTACATGAAAGAAAACAAAATCCCAGTGGACACTATCTAGCTCTATCAGGCAAAAAGTGATTCATGTAAACAACATGACCTTACTGATGAGGAGGTGGTTTTATTCATTTTTGCTCATGAATAAATTAGTTCTTTAAAAAATTCATAAGAGAAAAATAGTGTGTGAATTTGTTTTCACTTTTATGGAGGTTATCTGTTTATCGAGATGAGGGCATATGTAATTTTAATGAATGAAATGTAACAATATATTCTTTGGTGTCATAACAAGATTAAAATTGATTCTGAAAATAATACAGACCTTCAGTTGAAATGCAAACCCAAAGTTTTTCCAGTTTCATGGAGATGTTATCACAGAACACATGTCTAAAGTCAGATGTATCTTAGTTCAGTTCCCACTTCCACTAATATAATTGTCAAGTGACCTTGGGCAAGTTACCTAGTCTTTTCAAATCTCAGTTGCCTAAACTATAATCTCAAAATATGTTTGTGATTATTGAATTAAGTAAATGCATATAAGATACTTTTTGTCTGGCACATAGCACTTAATAAAATCTCTCATCATTAATATATAGAGTGAAGTAATTTTCATTCAGAAACATTTGAGACAGAAATACAAGAGACAAATGTGAAATATAAAATACTAAAGAAATTATCAGTTTTATGTATGTCTAATTGCAATTATTCACTTATTTATTTGGTTATATAATCACAGGTTGGACTCAAGAATTAAACTTCTTTTTGGAAAAAATAAATTCATTAATCTTTCTACTATGATGAGAAGAAGGACTTCATTCAAGGGACTATTTTTCTATTTATCTGTTTTGGCTACCAATTATTGAAAGAAGAATCACTTTGGTAGATCATATCAAACGAGATAGGCACAAGTTCATTCAAAAACAATATGTTTTGCATTTTAGTAACTGGGATTGACTCCCTACAGTGATCAAAGCAACCTGATGTAGACTAGACTACTATGTATCCAATGTTCTCTTCTGGTCGTTCTCCTAATAACTCTTGCCACTTCTCAATTTTCACTGTTTCTCATCATTTTTTTTGTGCTGTATGTATGCTTCTAAAACTCTTAAATATGTTTTCCACTTTTGTTCAACATTTTCTGTGAATGATTTCATCCTCTCCCATATGTCAAATATCACTCAAGTACTGATACCCACCAAAATTCTGTAGTAAGCCACTTGCCTCCTAGATAATTTTATCCACTTATGAAAATAAGCTCAATAAGATATGAGCTATAGGGGTTTATTTACATTGTTTATTAGCATATCCAGGGTTTATCATACTACCATGTGCTATGAACTGAATGTTTGTGTTCCCCTGAAATTCATATGTTGAGACTTACCCTCCAGTGTACTGATATTTGGGGGTAAAGTCTTTGAGGAATAATTAGGTCATGAAAGTGGAGCCCTATTAAATGGGGTTAGTGCCTTCATAAAGAAGGCTCCCGAGAACTCATTTGGTTTTCTGCCTTGTGAAGACACAACAACAACAGCAGCAACAACAACAACAAAAAACAGTCAAATGTGAATTAGGAAGAGTTTTCAACAGCCTCCAGAACTGTTAGAAGTTAATTTTTGTAGTTTATATGCCATCCTGTCTATAGTATTCTGTTTTAACTGCCCAAACAGAAAAAAATCAGAAAATGAATATGAGTGGGGTGCTGCTATAACAAATACCTAAAAATGTGAAAGTGGCTTTAGAACTGGGTAATGAGTTGAGGTTAAAAGATATTTGAGGTGCATGCTGGAAAAAGCTCACATTGCCATGAGAAAACTGTTAAAAACATTTCTGATGAGTCCTCAGAAAGAAAAAGAAGAGGCATAGAGAAAGCTTCAATTATCTTAGAGGACATCTAATTAATCCTGAATAGAGTATTGATAGAGATATGGAAGATATTCTGATGAGACCTCAGAGAGAAATGAGGAACATGTTATTGGACAAAGGAGAAGAGATCATACTTGTTATACTTGTTATAAAGTGACAAAGAACTTGACTGGATTGTTTTGTGTACTAGTATTTTGTGAATGGTAGAACATAACAGTGATAATTGGGTATTTGAGAAAATGTCTAAGTAAAGTGTTGAAAAAGTAGTCTCATTCCTCTTGATTGCTTATGGTAAAATTTGGGAAGAGATAAATGACTTAAATATGGAACTGTTAATCAAAAGGGTAGCAGAACTTGAAGAAGTGAAAAATTATCAGTCTGTCAATACTTAAAAGAATGAGAAAGCTCATTCAAGAGAGAATGCTAAGGGTTTGTCCAGGACACTGTATGAAAAGAGCAGTATGAATCTGGCATCTCAGCAGAAAACGAGTGTATTCATCAAGACAGTAGAGAGATTAGTTGGCCATTTAGAAGAAGCCAGAAGCAGGCCAAGGGCAGGGCAGGTACAAAGCAGAGGCAACTGGAGACGGGGTGACCTCAGAGCTCACTTCTGGTGCTGCATCACAATGCAGGATCTACACCCTGAACACCAGGTCCTCAGATGCCCTAGGTGTGGCTTCAGAGGATCCCAGTGTGGTGTGTACTGCACCTGTCAAAACCTTGGGGAATGGCAGCCTATACCTAGATTTCAAAGAATATCCAGGAAAGTCACAGTCACTAGATGCCAACTGGATTGAGAACCAGAAGAGAAGTGCCGTGGGACCAAGGTCACTTCAGAAAGCCCTGGTGAGGGTGGGACAACCTCAAAAAGCCCCCACTTGGGTAATACTCAGTGGGGTCATTGGGACAGGGCCTCCCAAAGCCACAGGGACATGACCACCTATAGCTTTGGGGGCCTAACTCCTGCTCAACAAAGCATGGAGGGTGAAACTGCCAACCCAGATGGCCTATAAGGTGAGATCCCTGTGTCTGGAAGGCAGGACCTCTGTTCCAGCGGGCTTGGAGGGCAGAACATGGAGTCAAAGATGATCTCAATACTTAAGACTTATCACTGGTTACTCAGTTGGGTTTTGGATTTACTTAGGACCTTTTACCATTTTCTTCATTATTATTTCTCTTTTTTGATGGGAATGTCTATCCTCTGCCTTTCCCACCTTTATATTTTGGAAGCATATAATTTGTTTTCACAGGTTCACAGCTGGAGAAAAAATTGCCTCAGGATGAATCATACTCTGACTTTCATGAATATGTGATTTACATGATATATACATAAGATTTTGGACTTTAGATCTTCTAGTTGATGCTGAAATGAATTAAGACTTTTAGGGCTGTTGGGATGGAATGAATGTCTTTTTCACACGAGAAGAACATACATGTGGGGGGGGGGGTCTAGTGTTGAAAGCCTGTGGACTAAATGTATTCCCCCAAAGTTTATATGTTGAAACCTAACATCCAAGGTGATGATATTTGACTGGGCTTTGGGGACTTCATTCAGTCATGAGGTTGGAGTCCTTATGAATGAGATTAGTGTTTTTATAAAAGCATCCCTAGAAAGTTCCTTCACACTTTCAACCATGGAAGAACACAGCAAAAAGATTGCCATCTATGAACCAGTAAGCATGCCCTCAACAAATGCTAAATTTATCAGTGCCTGGATCTTGGACTTCACAGTCTCCAGAGCTGTGAGAAAGACATTTCTGTTACATAGGCCTCCAAGCTTATGGTATTTTGATAACAGCCTGAACAGATTATAACATCAAGGGCAGAGTAGGGTTTCAGTAAGAATTATTTAAATAAATCAAATGAAGTAATATTCCACATATACCACTAACTGAATGGCTCCTTGTTCTTACTGAATGACAATATGACTCACAAGTTGCCTAATTCAAAATCCTGAGGAACATATTCCGTTTTTCCTCTCCTTCACTTTATACATTCCATCACAAATTTTGTCAATTTATCTCTTTAAAATGTCAACCTGGTCCAGATTATACTTTTGCTCAGATTACTATAAATATATGCCTATATTACCACATCAGTTTTTATCTGGTCTTCCTACTGTATACTTTTTTTCATAGTATACCTAAAGTAAACCAGAGTAATTTTTCTAAAAGCAAAACAAAACAAAACACAATGCCACATATCACCATATCACTCCAATATTAAACTTCTTTAACAGCTATTATTTGCTCTAGGAGAAAATCTGAACTTCTCCTCTTTATCCTGTGTACATCCCTTTGAGAACTGTTCCAGACTTGTTTTTCAACACGTGCTACTTTCCATTCTACTGTCTGGTCATGGTAAATGGCTTCCCATACTGTGCTGACTCTGGTTTTCACTACACTAAATATACTTAGCCCTTGTCTCAGAAGATTCTTTCTGCCAAGTCCTTGTCTAACTGTCTTTTGACCTTTGATCTGAGCTTGGATATCACCTCTTCCAGGAAACATTCCCTGATTTCCCCTGGCCAAGATAAGCATAGATGCTGCCCCTTTCTCCAGAATCCAGAGCATGTAGTTTTTATGTCATTTGACACTTAACACCCTGCCTTGCAGGTGCTTCTCTCCCCAGAAGACATTGTAGGCATATTGCATGCTGGGACTGTATTTTATTGCTTGATATATTACCAGCATCTTGGACAGTATCTGGGAAATCATCAGCACTTAATAAATATTTGTCAAATAAGTGTTATGTAGACATAGTACAAAGTAGCCTTTGGCCAAAGCAATGATTACAGTATTAGCAAATCTGTGCTATTTTTTTTTCTTTCAGAACATTTCACTTTGATTTATCTTGAACTGTTATGCAAGCTGTAACTAAAAACGACTGTGCTTGACACTGACTATAAAAATACCACTGTACAGACTGTGTTTTTAAAAACCAATATTGAAGCGCAAATCATTTTTAGTGGTGTCCATATTAAATTCTCTCTACCTACATTCCCTGAATGTTGAAAGATTTGTTTATATTTTTCCTACAGATTTCTCCTCCAGCTGCTTCTATTATAGACTCCCTTACTTGGTTCACACTGTTGCTAAGTGCAAACGAATCAGATGGTGTCACAGAATCCACTTGACTCCAGGAATCTTATGAATCATCCATTGAATCATTCAGCATAACTGGCTGTTAGTCTAACCTGGCGTTTGTAGATGCGTGTGGAAGTTGGTTTGACCTATAGAGTACTGCCTACACTCTCTGCACTTTAAAAAAATTTTCAGATATGAAGATATTGGGATAAGACAGTGCAAGACCTCATCATTGTTCCTTCCTTAGGTAAAGAGGGACCCTAAAACACTGGAACTTATTTATAAATATTGTGTATTTATTCTTACATGTTTAACTTCAGTCACCTTCAAAGTTTTATCCGTTTGATGCAACACACCTATCAAGACACTTTCTTCACTGCTCTAAACAATTTTTGGACTCATCAGTTTTGATGCCTTTTTGAGTGTTTCTGCCATTTCTTGTTTCACCTCTTTCATATCGGCAAAATGTTTCCCTTTAAAGACTTTTTTCATCTGGGGATACGAAAAAGGTCACTCGGGACAAGATCAATTGAATTGGGAGGGTGAGGCATGGGGGTTATGCTGGTTTTGGTCAAAAACTGCTGAACACTCAGTGAGGTGTAGGCAGGTATACTCGTAAATCATCTATCATGAAATGGGCAAATGGACCAAAAGAATCTCCAAAAAAGAAATTCACTGAAGCTGAACCCAACCTCTTACAACATTAGCTGCTGCATTGATGTCAGTGGGTTCTTTGACCACTTACCTAGCCGGGGAAGCCTGTACTACAAGGGGCCCGCTCTCCAAAAAATGATTCCAGGTTTTTTAGGTCCCCCTTTGTACATGTATGGAATCAATTTTATCTTCTGATACTGCACATCATCTATGATCAGCTTCTTCCCAGATTCATCGTTTTTCTCTTAGTCCAAGATGTTGCAATGCACCAGATGTCAAGTGTGTAATTACCAAATATGTAACTTACTGAATTTTGAAAGTTCTTACATTTAAAAGATTTGTTATTCATCCTCATAAATGTATTCATTATCACATTTTACACATTTCTTTCACCATCAAAAATACCGACAACAGAATCATTTTTTAACAGTACTCTCAGAAAGGCAGCATGACTAACAATATGGATGGACCAGAAATGAGAAAGTCTGGTGTTATGGACTGAATTGTGCTCCCTCCAGACTCATATGTTTGAAGCCTTTACTCCCCCCAAAATCATATGTTGAAGCCTTAACCAGAAATGTAATAGCATTTGGAAATAAGGTCTTTAAAGAGGCAATTAAGGTCAAATGATGTCATAAGGATGGAGTCCTAATCTGGTATGACTGGTGTCTTTATAGGAAGAGATTCTAAGAGATGTAAAGGATGTACACGGAGAAAAGAGCACGTGTGGACACAGCAAGAAGGTGGCTATTTGCAGGACAAGAAGAGAGGCCACAGAAGCAACTAACCCTGCCTCCAGAACTGTGAGAAAATACATTTTTCTTGTTTAAGATATACAGTCTATGATATTTTCATGGAAGTCCTTGGAGATTAAGACTCCTGGATTTCAGTCCCAATTTTAACACTTAAAGCTTCATGCTGATAAGGGAGACATCTGGTTCCTAAATTTCAGTACCTCATTTGTGAGCAAAGGGTCACTAGAAATGCCACTTTTTTATAGTTCAGATAATTTAGTCACACATTATGTAGATGGTCCTTTCTTAAAGTGTTATTTTGCTATCTTTGTCATATTGATATTTACTTAGAAACGTGTATTATTTTTTTCCTTAAATGCAAAGATTTTTTTGAGTGATATTAAATTTTATTTCATTTGGGAAATCTGGTCAGAATAGAGGAAAAAGCCTGCATGTTAGAGTCTCACAAAACAGATCACAGACACACTTCCTACTACCTATGTCTTATAGCAAGTGACTCAACGTTTTAGGGTCTCAGTTTCTTTTTCTGTAAAATAGGTCTTAACATAACTATAGCATATAGTACAGCAATATTAAATGAGAACTTTAGCCCCTGGCACATGGTCACATCTAACATATAGAATGTGCTGGTGAAATGAGTATGTCTCTGGTCTCATTGCCAGCATAGGGAAAGTTCTATCTAGATAGTCTTGCACTGCTTCCTTTATTTCTTAGAGAACAAGATAATAGCACCAAAACAGCTAAGAATTGGTTACAACACAACATGTGCTAGGAACCATAACCATATTGCTTCAACCGAATTAATTTCATCTGCACGATATCCCTCTTATTATATTCATTGTATGCTTAAGAAAACCAAGGTGCAAAGTAAGATTCAGACTTAGGTTGGCCTAAGTCTAACATGAGATATAGTTTCACCAAAAAAATTCATTATTTATTTAGAATTCGAATTAACTAAGCGTCTTGAACTGTTATCTGGCAACAGTAGCCCAAGGGATTCAATGACTTGCCCCCAGAGTTACACTAGAGACAGGCTTCAAATCCTTACTCATAGTCCACAGAGCCTCAAATCTCATCCTGATATTTTACTGAGAGCACATGATTTTAAAGGAAGACATCTGGCTAGGAGAGAAGAAATTAAGCTAGGAATGAATCTAGCTGATAAGTGGAATATATTCATAGATGGGGCTGATTATAAATAAGGTCAAGGCAGAGGCTTCAGGAAAGCTCAGGGCTCTGACTGAGAACTTAGGGCCCTAATTAGTGGGGCAATCTGCTTTGACATCAGGAGCAGAACAAAGTTGAAAAGCAAGGCTTCTTTTTTCAGAGTTGTTAAAAATATCTTTATTTTTTCCCTTGCATTGGAAAACATTTCCTGAATTGGAAATAATGCTACAGCTGAAATAGCTACAAGCAAGTTAGAAAATGGCTATTAGGCGTGCTTCTTTGTAGAAGATTATACTCTAGGATTGCTCTGCCAGTAAATTGTAGTGGATTGAAGGCGAGACTGTGTGTGGACAGGTCATTAAGTGTCTAATATGGTTCCCCCAGCCCTTACAGTGAAACAGGAGACTCTAGGCTGCAGAGTAATGTAGAGATCTGTTAATGACACCAATTAGGAGGTGTGAATAGCATTTGCACCTCTTTGTTTCCCTTCCAGGCAGCAAAGACTGTAGCCAAAAAGTAGGCAGAAAAATCCAAAAAAAAAAAAATATATTTTTTTTGCAGGAGGAACATATTGGATTTAATCAATTTATATAATCTATTTTTCCATCATGTAAGAGGTATTTATTTATTGGGAAGACCAGGGGGCAACTTGACAACTATAACCACTCACCTGCTGAGCATATTCATATTTAAATAAATGAAGGCAAACAACGGGGCAGCCAAATGAAACTTAAAATAAAATGTTAATTAAAACAACATGTGACTGAAATATCTGAGCCGAAACTGGGATTGAAAACCAACACTCATTGAGTCTTTGGATGTCAGAAGATCGTAGGTAAAAAAAAAACCCCAACAACAACAACAACAAAAAACTAAAAAAAACGACTAACTTCACCAGTGAAGTTCTTGGAATCAATATCAAGAAACTGAACTGTTTTGTTTAGAGTTTCCACGGTGGCCTCCAATTTTATGGGCTGTATTCTTACAGTTTTTTGTTTTTTCTTTATTTGTTTACATTTTGACATGTATCTTACTATAGCAACTTTTTGTGTTTTATTTGAGTTGGAGTCTCACTCTGTGCCAGGCTGGAGTGCATTGGCACACTCATGGCTCATTGCAACCTCGATCTCTGGGCTCAGGCGATCCTTCCGCCTCAGCCTTCCAAGAGGTTAGAATCACAGGTGTGCACCACCATGACTGGCTAATTTTTTGATTTACTGTAGAAATGAGATCTCGGCCAATTGCTCAGGCTGGTCTCGAACCTCTGGGCTCAAGCAATCCTCTTGCCTCAGCCTCCCAAGTGCTGGGATTACAAGTGTGAGCCACCGTGCCCAACCTGCAGAGACATTCTTTAGAAATTATGTTGTTTTTCCCAGTCTAGCCCATGAAAGCTTCCTCAGTTCTTCATATTCTCGACCTGATATACTGACCAAAGAAAACAAAACTCTTTTTTGTGTTCTGACCTTGGATTCCAATAAAGCCATGCACATCAGCTCTTGACTTCTTCATGCCTACTCTCTCAAGAGCCGCTGGAGCAATTTAGCTGTTGCCTTTGGAATAAAATCTACACTCCTTATCCTGACCTGGGAGGACCCCATGATCTAGTGCTTACTCATTCACAGCCTCCTCCTACACCTTCTCCTGCTTCACTTCTTATTAGCCTCACTGACCTTGAAGTGGTCTAGCTTTAGCATCAGTTTCCTACCTGCCCCAGGGCACTGACACCTTTCTTTTCCTCTAACTTTGTGTTCTAGCTTTCTGAGGCCTAGACTTATTGCTCTCTATAAAAATGTACTCCCCCTTTTTTTTATACTACAATTATTCTGTTCCCCCGAAAACGCTTCTCTCTTTATCTCTTAGCATTTAGCACTAATTTCCATCTTCTTCAGTTAGACTGGAAAGTTTGTGTAAGCAAATCCCAGAACCCTACTACCTCTGAACTCCCAAGTCCTGACATCATCTGTGCCTTGTAGTGCTAAATAGATATTTGGTGAATGAATTTGTGTGTGGTCCCTGCTAACTAAACTAACCCAGCTAAAGGAAGATGCTTAAGTTCCCTGGCCACAAGCCCTGCCAAAGAACCTGTGCTCGTGCTTGAAGGGAGCTTTAGGCTTTTTCAAGAGTAGAGGAAAGTATTTCTGAATGGGTCTCTACTTAATGCTGGGTGACAGAGAGTAGATAAGGTTTTTAGTGGTAACAGGGCTTAGTAAAAACTGAAACAATTGAGACAGTTTTCTCTGTTAAAAATGAAATGTGCCTGGGCACAGTGGCTCACTCCTGTAATCCTAGCACTCTGGGAGGCTAAGATAGGAGGACTGCTTATGGCCAGGAGTTCAAGTCCAGCCTGGGTAACATAGAGAGACCCCTATTTCTACAAAACATTTGTTTTAAATTAGCCAAATGTAATGCCTGTAGTTATGCCAGTATTCCTAGCTACTCAGGAGACTTAAGTGGGGGAACAACTTGAACGGGGGGACAACTTGAACCCAGGAATTCAAGGTTGCAGTGAGCTATGATCACATCACTGCACTCCAGCCTGGGCAACAGAACAAGACCCTGCCTTAAATAAGCAAATTAATTAATTAATAAGAGATAATTTGAAAATTAAAATGGGTTGGATGGAGTGTTTATATTTGGGGAGATTAATTAGGAATCAAATATACAGTTCTGGCTAGGGATAGTGGCATTTCAACTACATAGATAACACTAGAGATTGAAAAATGTTAATAAATTTCACAGTTTCTCAGAAGGATAATTAAAGTGTTGTCAAACTTTAGTGTGTTTTATAGATTGTAGGACTTAAAGTCAGTTTCCGATTTAGAAAGTCTAGAATGACCCCTGAAATTTTGCAATTCTAGAAAGTTTCTAAATGATACCAATGTTGCCGGCCAGGAGATCACACTTTGGGAACCACTATTTTATGTATGTATGTATGTACATACTATGTATGTATGCATGTATGCATGTATGTGGGTATGTATGTGTGTGTGAGGTCTTTCACTATTTTTCCCAGGTTGGTATCAAACTCCTGAGCTCAAGTGATCCTACCACCTCAGGCTCCCAAAGTACTGGAATTACAGGCATGAGCCACAGTGGCCAGCCCAAGAAACACTAATTTAGATTCACAAAATTTGTGATAGATTGAATGTTGGGAATATAGGAGAGAGTAGTAAAAGGAATGATTTCTAGGTTTCTGGCTTGAATAATGTTGTTGTCATTTACTAGTATGGGGAATTCTGAAATTTTAGGAAAATAATTCATCAGGCAATGGTTTACATGTTGAATTTGAGGTTCATTTAAGACAGAAAAATGTTGAAAAAATTGATAGATAGGTTGGATATGTGTGTCTGAAATTCAGAGGAGTATCCTGAAATAAATATATTAATGTTATGGTTTTCAATATATTGATAGCAATTAACATTGGGGGTGGGAACAAGTTTGCTGAACAAGAGAGATTACAGAGTGTGAAGGAGACCTAGGACTCAGCCTGGGAACTCCAAGATTAGGTGGATGCACACAGGAGAATTCGTTCACAAAGGAAACTCAAAAAGAGTTTATTAGAAACTATAAGGAAAGCAAGAACAGTGAGTGGTCCCAGAATCCAAAGGTATAAAGTGTTTTAAAAAATGGAACACAGGAAATAGTGTCAAGATGTCAAGAGAGAGAAGATCTAAAAATTGTCTAATTGAATTGAGTGCTAAGGTCATCATTAGGGACCTTATCATGACTGTTGTGTCAGAGTGATTGGGATGGAAGTTAGACTGAGTGGATTAAAGAGAAAATGGGAGATTGTGAAACTATAAACTTGGGATAAGATCAATAAACAACCATTCCCCTCTAAACTCTCCTTTGCAGAAAAAAAACATATTTTTAAAATTTGTGTCTTATCTTTAAATAGGTAAAACATTCATGCACATGTTTAAAAGGCAAAATGACCTGAAAGGATATTCATTGAGAAATTTACTCTTATTTCTTTATTCACTCAGTTTTTGACCCACCCTTCCCAACTTCTATAGGTAAACTTCTTTTATTACTTTCCTGAAGATTATTCTGATTTCAGTGAAAGTGATTTTTGAAGGCAAGAGATAACATCTCTTTCATGCAAGTGTCCATCACATAATTTAATTAAATTAATGAATTAATTAATAGCAATAACAAATACACCCATGTTTACATGTGTATCATATGATCTTTGATTTCTAAGAGATAGCTGACATGGTCAATTAGAGGGTGGATTCCACTCAAGTGCTACTTGGATTTTTATCACACCTCACTTTCCTTTTCCTTTTCCTGTATATCTAGAGTCACACACACACACACACACACACACACACACACACACACACACACACACACAGATACACACACATATGTACAGCATCTTTGTCCCCAGGAACTCTATGTCCTTTTTCTGATTCCAGAGTAGTAAGCTCAATGCCAAAATGACATCTATTTCTTTTTAAATGAACGTCTGGGACAATTTATCCTGAGATCTTACATGGGAAATCCATCTTGTTCTGATCACCTCTGGTTTGTCTTTGATTCTAGGGACAACTGAACCCATAATCTTAAATGTCATGGGGCCACTTCCTCTCTCTCTCTCTCTCTCTCTCTCTCTTTCTGTTTCTCTCTCTCTCTCTCTCTCTCTGTCTCTGTGTGTGTGTGTCTCCGTTTCTGTCTTTCCATGTCCCTCTTCGTGATCACATGAACGAGAATAAGATAGTTGGCAGAATGGGGCTGAAATCTTTATTGAATCATAACCAAAGAGGAAAGAAGAGTGATAACTTCTCTTCTACACTATAAATACATTCTGAAGAAGGCCTGTGATAAGGTCACAGACTCTTCTGGAAACCATCAGGGTAACTGGGAGCTTGGGCTACTCCAGCTAACAGAGCTGGCATAACCTTTCCAGTTGAGGGTAGGAAAAGGGTAGAATTGCAAGCCTTTCCAGAAATCTAAGTTTGGAGTGGAAGAGATGTAGTTTCCCAAAAGAAGAGGGTTACTGCTATCATTACTCAAAGGGAGAAATAAATTCAGGAAAAAAAATAATAGCAGATGTCCACCCTTAAACTTGTTAGTTTTCATTTTTCACAGTATCCTGTAGTAAGTGATAGCACTTACTCGAGTTTATGGGTTTATATTTATTTCAGACTTTGTTTAACATGTGAATTCTATACCAGGCTCTGGAGGATAGAAATGACATCTTCTTTGTTCTCATCTTTGTCCCCAGGACCTGGCAGGGTGATTTACCAACAGTAGGCCCTTAGTCATACATGTCTAATGTATAAATGAATAAAATCCTCACTAATATTATCTTGTAGGTGTGTTCCCTGTCCTGCTATGGTATCTTTCCTTTCCATATAGTTTGTGATATCTTTTATTCAGGGTTGTTATTTGAGGATTTACTAAGAGTCCTGAGGTCTGCTTCACATATCTTCAGAAGACTTATGGCCAGGGTCGATAGAGTATTTCTCCAAGTGTTAGATATTAAATATTTTAGACTTTGCAGATGATATAGTTTCAAAGTTTTAACACCAAAGCAGTCCTAAACAATATGAATGAGCATAGCTGTACTTCGATAATTCCAGTTTATTGTAACAGGAGGTAGGTTAGCTTTGGCCTGAGGTCTATTGTTTGCTGACACCTGACTATCAACGAATTATTCTGCTGGTTTCCCGCTAGAACAGCTCTGAGTTTAGCACTTAGGCTTAGGCTTCTAGTATTATGAGTCTTGTTTAGACAGCTTAGGCTTCTAATATTATGAGTCTTGTTTTCATGATGTGATTATTTTCTTCTTATAATCTTTAACAGGTTTCTACTGCTCAAATGGGAAGTGCTGTTATGTAAAAGGTTCTGCCAGATGTTAAAAAGAACTAAGCGTTTGTGTTTTTGAATGACCAGTAAATGAAGAAAGAAGAATGTCCCTGTATTTTCACTAAATCATCACATTCACACTAAGTAAGAATTGATTAGCATACATTCTAGAGAGTACACAAGATTATGACATAAAGTCCATCATAATTCATTTTATTTAGAAAATCAAGTTTTAAATTTTTTAATATCCCAGCCTTGTTATAACTGCTTCCAAGAGTGCCTTCCTTTCTTAAAGTACAATTCAAATTTCGTCAAGGGCAGGGAAAAGAAAGCCGTAGGACTTCACAAGAAGGAAAAGGAATGATTTAACCTGTCTTTCAGGCACTGTGTGCTAATACACCATCAGAACACTCAAATGCTCCCATTGTTAGTGATGAGACAGCTTCTGAGGGAACTCGTGCCACGGGTGATGGTCACTTTTATTATAGAAAGTTGAATCATAAGATTAATATGAGGAATTTCCACCACCAAATAGTTCACACCCTGGGGTTGTTTACTCCAACCTGATGGAGAAAAACAGATGCCTGTGGTACATGATCATGGCTGTGAAGAGCTTCTAATCATAGGGGTATGAAAATAGATTGATGTAAGAGTAAATACCTAGAGCCATCTGAGTGTCTCCTTACTGACTTCAATGGAGACTGATGAGAAAGGAGAACACATCAGCATTGCAAATAGTCCAGAGAGAAAGAGGATCCTTGAGTTAGGCTAAGGTTAGTGTTTTTTGTTTTTGTTTTTGTTTTTTTAACTCAGTACTTATTTAGCTACTAGATTCATTGCTTGATCCAAACTTGAGGGAAAGAAAAAAAAAGCTTAACATTAAACTTTTCCTTAGCTTTTAAAATCTCTAGGTGTCCAAAATTTTAGAAAGCAAAGGAGACATTACAGGCCACCCCCTTTATATTCTCCTAAGACAGGAATCTTTCTGCATTCTTGACATATGATGTTGACCTTCTTTTTGCAAAAGAAGCTCCTTCTGTGACAATGTTCGTTTCAGAATTTTCTCAGTGTTAGAAATTCCTTTTGTTCTCACCTTACATGTACTTGTTTATAGAACCCTCTGTTGTTCTTACCCCTAAAAGCTATATGCAAGTCTTATCTCTCTTCTATAAGAAACCTCACCAGTTAATTGAAGAGAGATACATTTACTCTCTGTTTCTAGGTAAAATGGTTCTCCTATTCCTCTAGTGTTTATACTAGGGGATGGTGACATGCGATCCTGCCATCCACCAAATTCTCTACACAAGATGTGTCCTCACACATCAATGTTCTGTGTAAAGAGAAAGCCCCAAATCTAGACTAAGTACTGCTGCAGAGTCTAAGTGGGTCTGGGAAAAACATAATAAGTGCTTTTCTCTGACCAGACGTTCTTTACATAAGCTTTCTGGCTCACTAAAATGCCATGTCTTCAGGGGATAGAGGCCTATGTTGATGTCATGATTCCAAGTAATTTTAAAATTAATTGAATTGTGTATAAATCAGTTGCATAGGGTCCAGGGAATTATATCCTTCAGTCCACAGCACCTTATCATCATTGGCTCATATAAGCACATATTTTTTTTTGCATGTATTTTTAATTTTAACCTTTTCTTTCTCCCTTATTTTCTTTCTTCCTTCCTTCCTTCCTTCCTTTTCTTTCTGTCTTTTTTCTCCTCTTCTTTTCTTACTTGGTATTATTTTCAAGATCTATGTGGCTAGGTAGATATTTAGCCTGTTGCTTCTAACTGCCGCATAGAACTGTAGGGTGTGCATTTATGCAAATTTACCTGTCTGCTCTCCAAGTGATGGATATGCTAACCGCCTCCAAAGTCCTAAAACAGCAAATAATAATGTGATGAGCTTTCTTAACCCTGTGTAATAATGTTGGGGATTGTTGGACCTGGGGTGTAAATATACTAAACTTGATTAAGTAAAGCCAGATTGCTCCTCAGAGTGACAACAGACTACACTCACATCTGTGAAGGTCTCTGTGTCCCGACATTTGGTATTCAGCAGGATTCTGATTTTTGCCAGTTTAAAGAGATCACTTGTCGAAATTATGTTGTTGTTTTAATTTTCATTTTTTAATTGCTAATGAATTTGAACATCTTCTTATGTTGTTAGTGTTCTACAAATTATATGTATTAAGGGGTACTATTTGATGTTTGGATGTACATATACACTAGAATTCCCATTCTTTTTTGTCAGCTTGTAGGAATTCTTAAATATTTTGAAAACTATTGTTTTTAAATATTGAAAGTATATTTCCTTAGTATATCATGTGTCTTATTCTGGTCCATTCACAATTATTTTGGATTGCAACTTGTGTTTTTAAATTTTTGTTTAGAAAGTTCTTCTTTGTCTATCTCAGTGACAATATCTCCCTACATTTTTCTATACATTTTCTTTTTTTTTTTGAGTTGGAGTCTCACTCTGTCGCCCAGACTGGAGTGCAGTGGCCACTCCCGGCCACCGCAGCCTCGACCTGCCGGGCTCCGGCGATCCTTCCACCTCAGCCTTCCAAGTAGCCGGAATTGCAGGCATACGCTACCACGCCCGGCTGATTTTTTGGTTTATTGTAGAAATGAGGTCTCGCAGCCCAGGCGGGTCTCGAACCCGCAGGCTCAGGCAATCCACTCACCTCAGCCTCCCAAAGGCACGGGATTACAGGCTGAGCCACCGAGCCCGGCTTTTCTATACATTTTATAGATTTTTAATTATTTTAGAGTTTAACTTTGTATGCAGTGTTGTGAGCCAGTATGATTATGTTCCACAAAATGAGCCACTAATCATACACTTCTTAAGAACAAATCATTCTTTACATTTTGGATTAAATCATGTATTAAGCTTCCAGATATATATTCATCTATCACTGAGTACTCTTGTTATCCATTGGTCCATATTTCTCTTATGCAATGTGTGACTTTTATTACTATAGCCTGGTAGTTTTCATATCTAGTTGGGAAAGTTCTCATTATTCTTTTTATATAATTGTCGTTGAGGCATTTGTGGTTTTTTAATCATTTTCTACACTAAAGTACATTTATAAAAACATGAACTGGAAATATGAGCAGGATTGCATAAAATACATTTAATTAGGGAAAATTGACATTTTTATAATATTAAGTTGTCCTAGTCAAGAAAATGGGATTCCTCATGTTTATGTTCCTAACTGAAATATTTTTCACATCACTTAACATACTATTTAAAATCTAATTTTTATTATTTATTTACTTTTTAGGTGGAATTATGATCATGTTTTTGTCTTTATGTGGACAGTAAATATGGGTTAAAGAGATATGTATGGCCAAGTTGACAAGGAGTGGTCAGATAACTGGTTAAATATTATTGTATATGCTTTATTTTAGGGTTGTGGAGTGCATGTGAGGATCTGCGACATAAGTAAATTATGTGCAGGTGAGTTTTGGCTTCTAGTGGGCTCTCTCTTCCCTGATAGTAGACCTGGTACTCAGTGTATAGTTGTGTGCCCCTTATACCTCCTCCCCCCCACCTGTCTTCCTCCTCTGGCAGTATCCAGCATCTATTGTTCCCACCTTTGTGCTCATGTGATCAGAGATCAAGGCCCATTTATGAGTGAGAGCATGTGGTCTTCAGTTTTTTGTTTCTGTGATAGTTCATTAGTATGATGGTCTCCAGCTTTTAAATATGTGTACTTAAAGCTATAATGTTATGCCTTGTTAATGTTATAGATGTAGAGGGCATAAGTGCAGCTTTGTCACGTAGATAAATTGTGTAGTGGTGAAGTCTGGGATCTTAGTGTGACCATCACCTGAACAGTGTACACTATACCAATTAAGTATTCTCTCATTCCTTAACCCCCCACCTTCCCACCTTTCTGAGTCTCCAATGCTCCCACTTATGAGTGAGAACATGTGGTTTTTGACTTTCTGTTTCTGAGTTATTTCACTTAAAATAATGACCTCCAGTTTCATTCATGTTTTTGCAAAAGACACGATTTCATTCTTTTTTTAATAGTTGATCAGTATTCCATGGTATGTGTAATATACATTCACACATATGTCTATGTAATATTTATATATATTATATTTTTATCCAATAATCGATTGATGGACACTTAATTTGGTTCCATATGTTTTCTTTCTTTGTATTTGATTTCTGCTATATTTTATTTGATTCATTTACTTCTGACATGAAAAATACATTCACCCCATCCCAGAGTTCACCGAGATTTTATTCCATTACTGCATCAGCTGATTTTATCATCTATATTAGGTCCAAATGTGAATGAGATTCCTCAGATGTAGTTCCTTAATTACAGCTTAGTGAGTACAGTTTTTCTTGATCTGTAGACTTGGGACACTAAAGAGGCAAGCTATTGTGACTAGTACTGCAATAAATACATGAGTGTAGATGTTTTTGATATAATGATTTATTTTCTTTGGGGTATATATTCTGTAGTAGGATTGTGGGATCAAATGATAGTCCTGTTTTTAGTTCCTTGAAAAACCCCAATACTGTTTTTCATAGAGGTTTTACTGATTTACATTTCCACCAACAGTTTATAAGTGATCCCTTTTCTCCGCATCCTCTCCAACGTCTGATATTTTGGGGCATTTTTATAATAGTCATTCTGACTGGTGCAAGATGGTATCACATTATGTTTTAATTTTCATTTCTCTGATGATTACTGATGTTGAGCATTTTTTCATGAGCTTATTGGCCATTTCTATATCTTCTTCTTAGAATTGTCTGCTCGTGTCCTATGCTCATTTTAAAATTTTATTTTTCTTTTTGAGTTGTTAGTTTTGTTGAAGATCAGTTGTTGAGATGTGGGTTTATTCCTGGGTTCTCTATTCTGTTCTATTGATCTTTGCATCTCTATCTTTCTACCAGTACCATACTGTTTTGATTACTGTAGCCTTGTAGTATAACTTGAAGTCAGGTAATGTGTCATCTCCTGCTTTTTCTCCTCTTTTTTTTTTTTTGCTTAGGATTGCTTTTGGCTATTCAGGCTCTTTCTCCATTCCATATGCATTTTTATTTCTTGTTTTTTTGGTTTTTTTTTTACTAATTCTGTGTATGTATTTTGATAGAAATTGCATTGAATCTGTATATTGCTTTGGGCAATCTGGTCATTTTAATAATATTATTTATTTTTAATTCATTAGCATAGGATTTTTGTTTCACTTGTGTCATCCATAATTTCTTTTATCATCATTTTGTATTTTTCCTTCTATACATCTTTTATCTCCTTGATTAAAAGTATTCCTAGGTATTTTATTTCTCTGTTTATTTTGTAGCTATTATAAATGGGATTGACTTCTTGATTTGGTTCTTGAACTTGTTTATTACTGGCGTAAAGACATTTTGCTAAATTTTGTACATTGATTTTATATTCTGAAACTTTGCAGAATTCATTTATCAAATCCAGGAGTCTTTTGGAGGGGCACTTAGGTTTTTTTAGATATAGATCATATTATCAGCAAATGGAGGCAATTTGACTTCCTTTTTTCCAATTTGGATGTCTTTTATTTTTTTCCTTATTTGATTACTCTGGCTAGGACTTCCAGTACTAAGTTAAACAGTAGTGATGAGAGTAGACGTTCTTATCTTGTTCCAGTTCTTAGTGAGAATGCTTTCAGCTTTTCCCTGTTGAGTATAATATTGGCTGTGGCTTTGTTGCATAAGGCTTTTACTATTTTGAGGGAGTTTTTCTATGCTGTTTGTTGAGGATTGTTATCACAAAGGAGTACTGAACATTATCAAATGATTTTTCTGCATCTATTAAGATGATTATATGGTTTTTGTTTTAAATTCATTTTATGTGATGAGTTATATTTATTTATTTGTGTATGCTAAACCATCCTTGCATCCCTGGAATAAAACCCACTTAATCATGGTATATTATCTTTTTGACATCCCAGTGTAATTAGCATGCTAGTATTTTGTTAAGAATTTTTGCACCTATGTTCATCAGGGAAATTGGTTTGTAGTTCTCTTTTTTTAATTATGTCCTTTTCTGGCTTTGGTATTAGGGAGATACTGGCTTCATAGAATGAGTTAGGGAGGATTTACTCCTCCTCGAGTTGTTGGAATAGTTTCAGTAAGATTGGTACCAGTTCTTCATTGTACATATGGAAAATTCTCCTGTGAATCCATCTGGTCCTGAGTTTTTTTTTGGTTAGGAGATTTTTATTACTGATTCAATCTCACTACTCATTATTGGCCTTTTCAGGATTTCTATTTCTTCCTGGCTCAATCTTAGGAGGTTGTATGTTTCCAAGAATGTATCTGCTTCCTCTAGGTTTTACAGCTTGTAAGTGTAGATATACTCATAGTAGTCTCGGACAATCTTTGTACTTCTGTAGTATCAACTGTAATATCTCCTTTTTCACTTTAAAACTATAAGTTGTAAATCTATGGGTTTTTAAATTGTGTTCAACAAATTTTGGCATGCACTCTTCACTATATTTTAATTATAAATATTTCTTTGTTTCCTTCATGATTTTCTTCATATCTCAAATAGTAATATAAACACAGTACCAAAAATGTTATATTTATAAGTATATGCTTCTCTAAAAATTTGATTTTAATTTTTACACTTATTGCATTAGGGTAAGAAACTATAGTTGATAAGATAATAATTTTTTGCATTTTGTTGAGATTTACTTTATGGTCTAGTGCATTGTCTATTTTTGTATATTATTTATGTAGTTGCTGATTCTTGTATGTGTAATATTATCTGTGTGTGAAAATGTGTGGGTGAATACACCATGTACATACACACACACACACACACACACAGTCAGTTCTTCTTATGGTCTGTAAAGTCACCATAGAAACTAAATTAGTGAATATGAAATCATTGCTTCTAGGGGAAACACAGGTTTAGGTTTCTTCTAGCCTCTGGTTACATTTTCATCAACTTCTCGATATATAACCTGATTTTACGTGTATTTCTGTTTCAGAAACCTTATTTAGTATATACTGTTGATTTATTAACATTGAACTCAGGCTAATATAACTCAGCACTGTTAACTCATGCCTGAATGAAGTATATCACCATAAGGCATTTCATAGCCTTCATGTGCTGATATACACCACACAGAACCTCGGAACCAAACTTGGAGACAGTGAATTCATCAACAAGAAACACAGAGGCAATATGGTATTAAGTAAACTTTGAAAGGGATACTTGTTTACAGTATGAGAACTGATACAAAAAGGCAAAGTACAGTTTTGTTTGACTTCAGCTAGAAAAGTGTGTATCGGGAAACTCAACATTTTTACCTCTCTGTACATGTCCACAAATGACCACTGACATGTTGTAAATATTTATTTTGGGGATTACAAATAAATTTAACAAGTAAGCAAGTTCACAAATACAGAATTCACAAACAATGAGGATCAATAGTATATATAAATTTTGTCCATAGAAATATATAGATTTCTCTCTCTGTCTGTCTCTCTCTTTGCATAAATATAGAAAACTATTATATATAGTCAAACATTATATATTTTTCTGTAGAAATAGAATATATATATATTCAGTAGAATATATATTTCTACAGAAAAAACATACAATGTGTTTGACTATATATAATAGCTTGAGTGCATCAGTTATATTTTTTAGTCTTTCTTGGTTGGAATTTATCAACTCTGGAAGCTTGATGGAATTATGTGCATAAGAGTTACTGATCCAGGGTGGCTGGTGAATCTCCTCCTTCCACCTGGACTTAGAGCAGTGTGCTGACGTCATTCCTGACTTGAGTTGCTGGATAGTGATCTCTCTCAATCGTCTTATAGCAAT
Source organism: Carlito syrichta (assembly GCF_000164805.1). Lineage (NCBI taxonomy): Eukaryota > Metazoa > Chordata > Mammalia > Primates > Tarsiidae > Carlito > Carlito syrichta. Next base: position 48,295 of record NW_007257476.1, read on the forward strand.
GTCAGGGAGATGTCAGAGTAGAACATAAAACATTTTATTCTAATCTACCTTCACATGCTAGATTAACTTGGCTCAATCTGAAGCTGCGGCCATCTACTTCCTCCTATACATAGGCTAAGCCTCTCCAGGAATCAATCTTTCTCTTTCTCCTTCTCTCTCCTAACCCCTGAAATTATGATATTCTCTCAAACTTATAATTTCTCCAGTTTGTTCTTTTTGGAGAGATTTCAAAGTTGGGCACGGGAAGCCAATAGCCCATATTCATTGTTTTGATAAGTGCATACATTAAATTAAGTAAAGTCATTGAGATAGATTGTTCTGTTTGGCCAGAGGTTTTTAGGTGTGTGTTAAGGACTTGGCAGCATTGATCAAAAGTAGGCCTGGAACTAGCCACTAAATCACTGAAAAAAAGTCCCTTAACAACCAAGCTGAGGAGACAGTGATAACGGGGAAGGAAGAGGAGATGAACTGGACATCTAGGTTTAGTCTGTGACAGAAATCAGAATGACATAGAGGGAGGAGCATAAAGGGTTCCAAGATCACAAACCTCAACTGGGCTTGTTCTTGAGGGTGAGAATTGGGGAGAGCTATGTTTTGCTAGAGCTTACTTCAAAGCCTCTGAAATACCTGTGCTGGTGGCTTTCCTTCCCATTTTAACCCTTCGTTGACACAGAATGGTAGTGATGTTGTCATTGTTGATTACGAATTGTTTTTATTTTTATGGATTGACACTGCTTCTTCCTCTAGTACAATCTAACTTGGTCTAATTCACCTAAGAAAACACGGTCTGGTCTGAGTCATTAGATTCTCCTCAAGACTGAAACATGTGTCAGAGAATCTTAAGTGCCTGACCTAGACTGGTTAATCTCTACATAATGCTGCTCTCATTTACCAGAATGTTTTTACTACTACCAAACAACATACCATTTTTTTTCATGGAAAACAAATACAGATGCATCCATGTGTAATGCCATCTTTTAACCTATTTTTCCCTTAAGGTAGTGATTGGTAAATGAAATTTACTTTGGTGACTTGGATCAAACACACATTTTTTACAATACCAGCCCATAGGTAGAACAATATTTTTATTAGTTTAGCTATTTTTTATCTTAAAAAAACAACCTTCACTTAGCATAATTCAAATATATGCATGGCATAAGAACTTCTGAATATTTTTAGCAATTTGTTTTATTAGAGTTGTCCCCTCAAAAATATAGTGCCAGCCAAAATACTACTGTTTTGAAGAGCTTTTTGTCTTTACAATGAAAAATATTTTGGAGAATTAATTTAAGGATCATCAAAAATAGCAGTAGTGACTGCCTAGTGAAACCTAGATTTAATTCTGGTTATATTCAATTTTAATTCTCTCTGTAGCACTGAAAGTCTCTATCTCAGCCACAAACTTTTGCACAACTTAGTGAATCATAAATCCTCTGAGAGTGGCATGGTCAGACTATGAACAGAGTCATCTTTTCAAAAGCACCTTTAACTGCCAAATGGAAGGCCATCGTGATCTAAATAATGTCTTTAAAAATGGGTAAACTTGTTGCAACCACAAGTTTAGATGGCAATAGAATGACTTGAGTTAAAATACAAGGATGAAAGGAAGCTCAACACGAAGCCGTTTTTCTGTGAACTATTTTGGATGGAATCATTTGAATGAAGGGTCTTTTATGCCAAAGCAATGGATATGTTGTGTCTCAAATTCCTGCAGGTTATGTTTTCCCTAGTACTGTTTGCTCCATTTCTGAGCCATTTTTAATGCCTGTATGAAAAAAAGTTAACTTTATTTTTGTGGCCAAAAAACTGTTTTTCATCTCTGCTGCAAGTTGAGCTTTTGTATTTATTTTTCAGGGCAAGAAATCATGATAATTTAAATTCTGAATTCATGAAATTGGACTTAGAAAACAATTGGGTTTTGGAGCTTCTAGCAGTAGAATCAACTGGGAGGACCCAATTTCATCCAATTTGTAGCTTGATTTCATCCAGCAAGACATACTTAAGCATAAAGACCTAAAAGTGGTAGGTGTTGTATTGAAATAGCATCGCACTTAGGGTGCAATGAGGCATAAAGTAATGCTGAATGCTTTACATTCACGAACACGGCATTATTCCAGCATGACACACAATCCAAAGCTTTTGCAATTACAGCTGTGACCCCAAATTAGATTTTAAAACATGTATATATGTATATGCATTTTAAATTTTTCCCTTCGTTTTGTCTCCTAATAGTTTAGAAATGCAAATGTGGTGGCGTCTTAAAATAACTCTCTTCACAGAATATCATCCTTCCACTCAGTTGACTTTTCTGTGGACAAAGTCTGATCATTTGGGGGATGGGTAGTACTGAAGTTTGGATTTTAGGGAATAGAGTTTAGGAACTGAGAAGACTCTGCTTCTGTTCTAGTGAAGCTCCACTGTTTACCTGAAATAATTAAATTGCTTTTTCATTGACTTGCATTTGCTTTGGTTTTCTCTTTATTCGTATGTATTAAAAGCACGACGGAAATAAGGTTTTTAAAGTCACAATGACAGTGACAGCAAGGCTGGTACAAGTTCCCTCTTTCTCTCCTGTGTCAGGATTAAGTCACCTCCAGGCTGTAATTCCGAGTGTCAGGAGCTCAGAGTGGCATCTGAACATCGTCTCTGGGCTCATGGAAGTATTTCTTTACCCTTGGAAGGTGCTTCACATCACTGGAGGCCTCAGAGGAGGGAAAACCTTCCCGTTTCCATTTGCCGTGTCCCCTCAGTACTGGGCCACAAAAGGCTCAGTTTGACATGCATAGCGTCAGATACGCCCGATGTGTGAGCTTTTCATCTGTGCGGTGTGTCCCACAGCTTCCTGCCTCCCTTAGAAGATTATATAATCACTTATCTTTTCTATTTTTAAAGCAGATTAATTTGATTTAGTAGAAAGGGGACAGGGGAGAAAAGAAAGGAATAATGGGAAAAAGCCAATATTATTTCTTTCAGAGCAGTTTGGTTTAGAGTCATTTTAATAGGTCTGGAAAATTAGAATTGGAAAAAGAAAATCAATTGTGATGCTATATTCTAGTTTGGAAGGGAACATAAATCCACACTGGCACGACTTCCTAGTGCTAGATAATTAGGACTGCTTTGTTCTCATGTGGGAGAGGCAGGGGACTCATCAGTTTCTTGAATCTATTATTATTATTAACAATGTCGTGAATACCAAGAATTCTTTCAGGAATGCAAGCTATCCACAGGATGCATCCATCACGTGAGTGGAAAGCAGGCAGCATGTCTATCCCTCATGGTTGCAGGAAAGGTGTCTGTCCTAGCAATGGGCAGCCTCAGGAGATTTTTGCATATTACCCTCCCACGTGCTGAACATCAGATTAGCTCCCTTTATCATCTTTCTCCATGAAGATTTCTGGAGATTTTATCTTCAAATATTATTCTGGAGCAGTAACATAAATGCAATCCAAAGCTTTAGGAAACTTTTGGTTTTAAATAGTTTCTTTGCTCCTTTTGTCTCTTTCACTTTGATACTATCAGAACAAAAACTAAGTTCAAGTGGCTGAGAATATGAAAAGATATAGTTATGGGCAGTGAGAAACATTTTAGTGGTCAGAGTGGGAAGAAAATTCTAGTGAAAAGAAAACAGGACAAAGACTGCAGAATAGTACCTTGGGCAAAATAACATTCTATGAAGTTGGTCAAAATGATTTTGAAAGTGAAATTAGGGCAAGAGTTCTGGGGTCATAGGAGTAAAGGAAGGACTGCTAGAATGGCTCTCTTGGAGTGGACAGAAAGGATACCCTCTCAGGCACTGGGAGACAGAGTCATGGTCTTTCTTGATGGATATAATTCAAAGGAATGGCTCCCAGTGAATGAATGTCTTGAGAAAGTTATTCCTTGGTTATAAAACTGGCAAGAACCCGGAAGAAGATTTACACAAAAAAAAGGGGGCAGGGAAAGTATTTACTCTTGCAAATTTCTAAGAAAAGGAAGGTCTGGGCCTTATAGTCAAGTGAATAAGGTTTAGTCAAGCTGAGGGAATGTTCAGGTTACAATCTTGGTCAAAAAATCCCCAAATGGTGAATGTAGAGGTATCCTCCAAACCTAACTTTCCTCACATAAAATGGAAATATAGAATCCACTCCATAGAATTGCTGTAGGATTTAAAGAACTGTATGCTATATAACACTTAGAACATTACCCAGAATATAACAACTTCTGAATAAAATTAGCCATTTTTTTGTTATTCTTATTTTTATTAATTATGTAGATGGATAAAATAAAAGACATTACAGTTTAGTGATCCTATTCAATGATTAAATGTATCATTTGTGAATAATCTTTGAAGAACAAGTTGGAAATAAAGGGTAAGTAAAATTTTTATTTTGATGGTTTAAATCATTCATTGACAGTTATTTTACGTTACAAACAGAATAATGCTTTAGAGCTAATGTCTACCCTGAACACCTAATTTTTTGATGAATAAATATTTACTGCATGTATACAGATACAAAGATAGAAAAGCAAGGCTAAATACTTGCTTTCAAATAACTCAAAGGTAAATAAAGATAAAAGACAATTGCAATCCAATAATAGGAATGTATGCAAAGTATTATTTTAATAGTCAATGGGAAATTAATTGGTCTGAAAAATTCTTGAATGAAGGATTCTACTATACTAGGTAGTACAGTTGTATAAGGAGAGAATCATAGTATTCTTGAATAATCTGCAGAAGCTTGAGGGTTAGATTCAGACGTGGAACCCCTGGGTGGAACCTGGTATGCTATTTTATACACCAACATTTTTGGTTAATGGTCTCTCTCCACCTTCTCAGGGAAAATGATCAAGTTTTGCCAGGAGAGCCATTATAGGGACAGAAATAAGTTAGCCCCTTATTTTGGTGCAGTATTCCTCAATATTGCAAGGAAATGGAATAAAAGAAGAGACTTTTTTACAATGTTGGAGGCAACCCACAAGGACACACAACAGAAAACTTCAGAACATTAAAATGGTAAAAAGTCTGACACAATGAGAGAGAGAGAGTAGGGAAGAGAGTCAGAAGTGGACATTCCCTGTCTCAGTGGTAACAATAATAAATATTCCCTCTGATCAAGCTAATTTTCTTGGACTGGCACTGAAAACATTTCCTGGATAAAAGCTGCAACTTTTCCTCATGGTTTCACGGTAAAAAGAACAAGGATAAGCCGGGCTCGGTGGCTCAGCCTGTAATCCCACACCTTTGGGAGGCTAAGGTGAGTGGATTGCCTGAGCCTGCGGGTTCGAGACCCACCTGGGCAACTTGGCAAGACCTCATCTCTACAAGAAATCAAAATGAGCCGGGTGTGGTAGCACGTGCCTGCATTTCCAGCTACTTGGAAGGCAGAGGTGGAAGGATCGCCGGAACCCAGCTGGTAGAGGCTGCGGTGGCAGGGAGCGGCCGCTGCACTCCAGTCTGGGTGACAGAGTGAGATTCCAACTCAAAAAAAAAACAAAAAAAAGAACAAGGATAACCACCTAGCTGTTCATCATTTTGGTATACATCTGAACAAAGGCAAGTACAGTCAGCCTCTCAATTATATCTGGGAGAGGCTCTTCTCTCCTGAGCTACAGAAGGAAGATTGATGCTCACTAGGGAAACATATGTAGATAGCTATTTATTTGACACAACTTAATGCTAAAAACATGTGGATCTTCCCGCCCTCAGTGTCACTGTGCCTTTGCAACAAATACGTGTGAAGAGAGAGGCCAGAAATGTTACATGGTCTAAAAGGGGCTATATTGGTCAGAGATTGTGCCCAAGAATCAAAAGATCAGCATTATATACCCCTAACTCTACTTAATGTAAGCAAGCTCTTAGCCACTCAACACTTAGCCTAAGCTATCTAAGTAACAATGGCCTTGCTAACTCAGTTATTCCTACCAAAGCCACCATCCTTCCTGATTACCTTTCTCACGATGATCAGCAATCTATCATTAACACTAGTATACCTAGTGAATGGATTAGACATTATCTGCATAGGGGCATGGGGTCACAGTGTTTTGTGGGCTTATTTATTTATTTGTTTAATCTTTTGCTCTGAAGCTGCTTTAACTAAGGAACTTGGCCTTGAATCTTTCTTCTCCTCTGGAATCAGTTTAGACTCTTTCCCGGATCAGAGAACTCCTCAGATTAAATGTCAAAATGCTTTCATTTTAATTACCTTTTGTATGATTTTGGCTTCATCCACCTATCTAAGCCATCCAAAGCAAAAATCAAAATGGCTTGGAAGACAGAAAGGCAGAGAGACCCAGGTGAAGGATCTATTTTCCTGAAATCTGCATGTCTCTGAAGTCTGTGCTTCAGCTTTCCTTTTGGCTAACAAATACTCTCTCTACATCCAAACTACCACAGCCAAATCATTACTTGTAAAATACTGAACAAAGCTTCAGCCATAACAGGAAGCTCTAAAGAATTTATTTGAGAAAAAATAAAGGGGAGGGTTTGACTTACCCTTGCCAGAATATCCAACCCTTGGATTTTCCTAACATTAAAAACCAGAACTGCAAGCTTATTCCCATGCCCTCACATTTGATGTAGTCTGAAAAGGGATGCTTGTGTGGCAAATTCCCATTTCAAGGACCTAGCTAACATTGCTTTAGTTTCACAAGCCCATAAGCTTGAGGTTGGACACACAGGATAAAATTTTCTTCTCCCAGAAGGTCTTCTTCCTTTAGCGTTTGCTGGTGTACACGAACTTGTATACACACACAAATGTGTGCACATGCACATTCTCTCTCTCTCTCTCTCTCTCTCTCTCTCTCTGTGGGGCTATTGTGGCCAAGGGAGTGCAGAAGACAAAAATGTCATATGTGGCCAAACAATACCAGAGAGCACGTCTTCACAGTGTTTTTCCAGAAGTCTTCTTGATTTTTCACTTTTCATTAGAGAGACCATGAATCCTTGGAAATCTAGCTTAACATGGAAGCAGGATGGAGCCTAGAGAAAGAAGTAAAATAAGAGTGGAATACAAAGTAGACACTCTTCTTTGGGCCTGGGAAACATTTACTCCCAGGCGTGTTGAAAAATAATCCTACTATTGTATTATGTATGCTTTGTAGAAAGAAGTTTTGCTTCATTTAAATTGGCTCGAGTTAGCCAGTTTATTTTGTCTTTCCCTGAACATAGGTGTTTATTGTTTATTCTTATTGGTGTGTAGAATATTTTCCAGACATTTGCAGGTGTCTTCAAGTCAGTATATGAAAGATGACATGATATAGTTTAGCTTTCACCTTTGGAACAAATAACAGTATCTATAATTATTTTTCATCATTCTTTTTAGAAAGATAGTATTATGGTATACAAAGGCAAATTATACCTCAAATATTTGTTTAAAGGTAAAAGTGGCTTTATGCAATGGGATGATCAGTTTGGACTAGTTGCCATGGTACCCTTAATATTACCTAGGTATTCTTCACTAAAAGACGCATCTACTGGTTCATTTTCATATATAGCTTATAATTTGAATAATTTTACTTTGATCCCTAATGTAAGCCATCATTTCTTTTTTTTGGCAACAAATAGAAAATGATTTTGCCATTTTAACATGGCTGCTATTTTAACACAATAAGAAGAAAATGAAAACAAAAGAATAAACTTTTCAAATGATGAAGGTTACCTACAGTGATTTATCTCTGATAAGCTCAACAGAAATTTCATGGTGCAGAGCCTGCTGTACAAGCTAAAATTAAATAGATCAACTCAAATAGTGTTAGCCCCACAATTCTTTCCCTGAAGAAATGAAGGAGTTTTTCACCTTTTAAAAGTTAGAAATCTGGTTTGTCTATTTGTGTGCTTAAGTTGTTTGTAACAGCCTCTAATTATTATCTCATATGAAAGGTTGAGCAACCTCCTGCTGGATTGTGTTATGAGTCACAACGACCTAAGCAACTCTGTCTAAAGGAACATAAGATGTAGCAACAAATATCCACAGAATTAATCATGTCGGGGAAAAATAATAATAATATGATAAACACACACATTCAACTTTCCTTAAAGTGAAGAAGAACCAAAGTCTAATACACAATTTTAACAAGTTTCCACATCAAAAAAATAAATCATTAATAGTTATTAGAATGACTAATATTGATAAGTTCACATTTATCATTGTTGTCATTCAACACGTTCACTCGTGTAGGATGCCTAAGCAAGAACAATTTTGATATAAAAGAGATAAGTTGGTCACATGCAGTGGCTCAGCCTGCAATCCCAGTACTTTGGAAGGCCAAGACGAGAGGATTGCCCGAGCCCAGGGATTCGAGACTAGCCTGGGCAACTTGGTGAGATCTTGTCTCTACAATAAATTACAAAAACTAGCCAGATGTGGTGGTGAGCACCTGTAGTTCCAACTATTTGAAAGGTTGAGGTGGAAGATCGCCTAAGCCCAGCAGGTCGAGGCTGCTGTAGCCGTGAGTGTGCTTCTGCAGTCCTGCCTAGGAGACATGAGTGAGATTCCATCTCAAATAAATAAATAAAAAAGAGATATGCTGGTGATTTACAGGATTGTAAACCACCTAATGCTAGCTTTCATGTTAGTTGATGTAACAATGTGAGATTTGCTGGCATCAAGAAGAACCAAAGTCTAACCCATAATTTTCTTTAACAAGTTTCCACACCAAAAAATAAATCATTAATAGCAAACAGTGACAAACAGCCCCCCCCATAACTTTCCTTCCTCTCTTATGAACAATCTGACAAAACACATTGAAACAAAGAACATCCTTACTCACAAAAGGAAAAAAAATGAGCAAGTATTTCCACTGAATTTATCTTTGCTGTCTCCTCACAATGATAGGACTAGGATGTTAGCAATTGTTGCTTTAACTCATGGGGTGATTGTTAATCTATAATAATGAATCATGAGTATTTATGAAGAATAATTTAAAATCTCAGTTATTTGTTTTGGATTAAATGGGATTTTTACTGACAAGAAAGCATGTTCAGAATCATTTCAGTTCAGTGGCATTTTTTATTAGACTTTGATGAGGTACTACATAAAATATCTTTGTCAGCAAGCAGTTAGTCAGACTAGTAACCAGTTAGTCGATTAATTGGTTGTGGTGCAAAAGAATAACAAGTTTACTATAAAACCATAATGTAGTTATTTTTGAATTGGCTCCAGATTGGAAAAATTTGAGGCTAATTGGTGGTTGTATTCATTTTATAGAGCTGCCATAGCAAAATATCACAGACTGGGTGGCTTAAAAACAGATATTTATTGTCTCACAGTTCTGGAGGGTAGTGATCTAAAATCAAAATGTCAGCAAGTTCAATTTCTTCTGAGACCTCTCTCCTTGACCTGCATATGACCACCTTTTAGATGTGTCCGCAAATGATCTTTCCTGTGTCTGGATGTGTTTGTGGGTATATACCAATCTCCTCTTCTTTTGAAGACACTAGTCATACTGAATTAAGTTCTATCCTAATTATCCCATCTTAATTAAATTATCTCATTAAAGGTCCTATATCCAATATAGTGACATTTTCAGGTATGGGAGTTAGGACTTCAGTATATGAATTTGAGGGTCACAATTCAGTCCAAAACAGTGACTATGATTAACTCCTTTTGCAAGCTATTATGGACTAAATGTTTGTGTAACCCCGAAGTTTATATGTTGAAATCATACCCCTCAATGTGATGGTGTTAGGAGGTGGAGACTTTGGGAGGTAATCAGGTCATAAGAGTAGAATCTTCATGAATGGAATTAATGCCCTTATAAGAAAAAGGAAAGCAAGCTTGCTATCGCCTTCTCTCTGCCCTTTGCTACATGAGGACACAATAAGGTGTCTATAAACCAGGGAGAGTGTTTTTACTAAGAACCCAACCATGCTGGCACCCTGATCTCACATGCCCAGCCTCCAGAACAGCGAAAAATAAAGGTATGATGCTTTTTTTTATAACAGCCTGAGCTAAGACACTAACATAACTCTTGACTTTATTTTTAGTTGTAGGTAACAAAACTTCATTTTCATTCATATTCCTTAATGTCAACATTTTAATAAATAACAAATGCAAAATAATTGGTAGGAAGATGTAAGAGAACATTTATTCAAAAACTGGGTAAGTTAGACTTTGAAATTTTTTAACCTAGTTTCTTGGAATTATCACAATCAGCTGTTTACCTAATTCCTTGTACAGATATTTAGCGAGTAATTAAGTTGACTTAAGTTCATTTTTCTTTTTTGAGATTCTCTTCTACATTTCATAACAATACTTGAGGGGATTAGAGGACCTTTGGAGGATTTGAAAAAAAAATAAAAGGAACAGAAATGACTATTTGACAGCATTAAGTACATTTTGAATGGGTTTGAATGTTTTTTCCTTCATTTTTGAAAACAAAAATGTGTATTAGAGCATCATGTGTAAAGTGACATATCTAGAAAGTTTCAGAGCATACATAAAAGAATCCTCACTGTTTATGACTTCCAAAAAATAGCTCTCTTTTGTGAAATTGCAATACATTTATTAATATAATTCTGCACATCTTTAATCACTGGCAAAGCTTCCCCAAGTCCCAAGATTTCATCCATTACTAAAACACATCAAGTCAAGGGCAAAAATTAACATCTATTTAATACCACATAGTAATCTGGCATGCCTATCCCAGTCGGGAAGTGAAAGTGAGATAAAAACAAACGTATATATTATGCCATGTGAAATTTTATCTGTTACAAATGGTAGCTCTAGCTGAAATTGAAATATTGTTCAATTCAGACTTCATGTTATTGAAACAGAGGACAAGCTATAGATTCAGTCAAAACGATTAGGCAAACTAAATTGTAGAAATTGAACACTGCAAGAATTTTTTGGTACCTTTTCTAAAAGATTTCCTATCTCTTTGTTTCCTAGATAGAGCAGAATTTTGTTTTAATGGATGCTATTCCACAAAAAGTCACATGTCATGCTCCCAATTAAGAGGACAAATGCCACTCATATGTTAAATAGTTTTCTGCAGTTTTCTTTTTTTGGGGGGGGAGAATTTTTTATTTTTCAGTCCACCAAAACACATCACATACTCAGTATGATTACTACATTCGGATAAGTGGTGAGGAGCAGTGACTGATGGCTTTGGGATCACAGTCTAACTTTAATCAGGGTAAGATTTTTTTGAGACTCCTTGAAAAATGTGTATTTGTATCAGTTTTGTTTTCTTTTATCTCAAGACAAATTCTTTGATGTTTACACAAAGTTAAGAAGATATGAGACAGATGAAAGTCTGAGAAAATTACAGAAGAAAGGAGAAATGCAGTTCCCTAGAACCAAAGTATACAGGATGAGAGAAGAAATTAGAACATCTCTTACCTCTACCTGCTATTATTTCTACCTGTTTCCATTGGTAAAGGAGGCCATCTTGGGGTTTCAACAGGCGAAACCTTATCACTCAGGAGACAGGCACACTTGAATGCATAATGGATTCCTGGAGATGTTGAATGAATCCTGAAGCACGGTCCATCCTCTTTCTCCCTTCTGTCCCTTTTGACCAAACTAACACAGAGCTTAAAGTCCTAGGAGGAGAACGAACAATTGAATTATCAGAACTCACTTTTCAGAGTCATAGATCAAGAGTTTATGTTGGTCATAAAATATAGTTATTTAATGATTGCCATGATTTGCACCCAAACTTACCACATCACAAGAAGGATAAGAAATACTTGTATTTAAATTTTTGTTAAGGGAAAATATTTCACAGTAATTAAGCGTCTAATTTTTATGTGCAAAAATGGCCAAAAGTGGTGACTTTAACCAATTGTCTGATAAATTTATAAGTGGCGTTCATGTATTTGGATAATTAAATGTAGTAGGTGTTCAATAAATTGTGCTGAATTGAATTGTTGAACAATTAAAGACAAAATGTACTTTTCCTTCTGTAGCAGTTTCTTGCTCTTTAAGCCCACATTTTATAGATATTTAAGTAAGCTTGTTTTTCCACTTATCTTGTGTAAATAATCCTCATATTTATTAAGCTTACGTCTTGTATTTAATAGAACTAAATCGAAGAAGCAATATAAGGATGTGGGTTTTGTGATCATAGTGATTGACTTGAAACTCAGCTCTGCTAATTACTAGTTCAACAGTATTTCAGTGCTTCTGATTTTCCACAGAAATATAATAGAAACAATGACAACATTTGCTTAAAAAATATTAAAGGATTAAAGGCATTATATTATTAATGCATATATATTACCTAGTACACTGAAAATGTTAGTTTGTATTAGTACCCAGGTAGCCTGAAGCTAAATTCTCCTCTTGCACCTATAACTATCATCTCTACTCTTGACTAGATGATTTCTTGATGGCATCTGAGGGAACTTTAGGGCTTGCACTGTAAAAGAGAGTCAGAGGAACAAACATGATTTTCATTTAAATAATATAGCACAAATTAATCTTACATACTGCCGTGACACACCTAATGATTAGTCCCCAGGCTGATCCATCATCAGGAGTTTGTAGCTACTTTGTTCCTTACCCTAGAGTAAAGCTGAAGACACTTCTTTCTTTAACAAACTAGACATTAATTAAGCTAAGCAGGGGACTAGAGTACATAATTGCTATTGTAAAGTATGAAGAAGGTTACAAATAGAGGTGAGCTTACTTACAAAGAAAGGAAAAATACGATTCCTCTTTCTAAAAGATAAAATAGAAAAAGATATCTTTTTGAAGAAAGGTATTTGAAGCAGTAGTAGAAAAAAATTAGTAAAACTCTATTCTCCTTGTCTAGATATTTCATGCTAGAACAGAGAATACTTTAGAGCAAACGGTGATCATATTCTCAGAAGTCCGGCAGGGCATCACAGATACACTGAAACTGGTAGCTTGATTCCTCTCCAAATTACACATCATTTCCATTGCATTTTTAATATCATCTCCTGGGTGAGCTATTAATACTGCCTCATTTCCTCATTGTTCTATTTTTTCAGTATACGTTCATTTGCCTGTGCTCACATCTTGAGTATTCACCTGGATTTCTTTTTTAATTCTTACACCCAACAAGTCACCAATCATCTCACTTTGACACAATAATAGCTCTAAATGAGGGACTTCTGTACATTCCCATACAGCACAGGATTAGAGCTACTAGCTGAGCTTTTTGAATTAAGGGGCCTGTGCACAAACTTCAATTCTACCATGTGATTGTGCGTTTATTTTTTTAGTTGCAAAATGAGGATGAAAATATTGTATATCTCCAAAAAGTGGTTATCAATATCAATACACTAGTGCATGAAAGTGGCTTGACACAGTGCCTCTGTGGAAGGTCTCCATAAGGATAGTTGTTGTTATCATTGTTACTATTGGTATAACCATTGTCACCACTCTAATCTGGTCTCTACTGCTTTTTTTTCTGAATCATAGGATTAGTCTTTCTACCTCTAGTCTATCTTCTCACCAAATATTCTGTACAATATTGTGAGATTACTCTTATAACTCTATACTGCTTGTCAGATTACTCTCAAATGACCAGACTGTTTGTCTTGGTACAATACCTCCTCCACTCTGTCTCAACTTCTTTAGCCTGTTCTAATTCTATCTATAAAATCTAATATCCTAATTGTGGCATACACCGTTTTCTGAACATACAAGATACCATCCTGCTTTTGAACGCGCTTTCTGAATGGATGCCTTTTCACCATTGGCAATTGATCAATTAATGGCATTTGTTAATTCTTTAAATGCGGCCTAATCTATAGTATTTTGTTATGAAAGCCTAAGCAAACTAATAAAATTATGTAACTTGAAATAACTTTATCAAAACAGGATCAGATATCATTCACAGAGGTGTATAGGAGCAGGGGATATTTCAGAGCCTCTCTGGAAAATACCCTGCAGTTGTGGCTTCTCTGTCTCCACTTCCGGCAGCTGTGTACCCATTATGAATAGTGCCGGTCATCATTCATAAAGTCTGGATAGAGGAAGTTAGTCAATGGTCTAAGGACAGCACACGAAGAAAAAATATTTTCCTCTGCCCAAAAGGAGAATTTAGCCTCTGAAAATTCTCTTTGTCCAAGCATCTAAAAGTACTACAGTATTTGAATTGAAGTAGATAATGCAGCTTATTAAAGGTCATTTGAACTTGAGTTTCGGTCATTTTCCTAAATACTATTTAGTTTAAAAGCTTCTCACATAAGAGGAGGAATTGTCACATAACAACTTAGAATTGTCCCTGTGTTTGAACAAGCTTCATTTGTGCTATTGTTTGAATGAGTCAGTCATTGTTCACCATGAAAACACCATGAGTCACACCTTCATCACAGTAGATCATGATCTCCAGTGACTGACCATGTTAAAGAAAATGCTGGATACTTTGCTGGCATGTTTTCTTCCTGGTAGTTCTAGCATCTCTATAGTGTTGTTGAGCCCCTTGCTGTACCATCACCTTTGTTTCTTTGTTAATTTCATTCTGTCAGCACTAGTTTCATTTAGAAAACATAGAGAAATCAACAACAAAAATTTAAAATATATACTTTAAACATTGTTCGCAGTCTAGGGATTACAAGTATTTAGTTAAATTATTTTATTCCTTTATTGATGACAAATTTTCAAAAATTTTACTTTTAATAAATTGAGTAAAAGAGAGAAAACACATAAAGAAGTGAATTTATATATGCTGTCAAGAAATCACATTTTTTTCTATAAGATATTACAATTGAAAGAAGCAATATTTTTTAAAGATATGTATTTAATCATCATATGATTAGAGTTTCAGTTAAATTATAATTTTGTATAATATATTTGGTCAACATAAAGTCCAAATTTGTGTATTATTTGTGTGTGTGTTACAAGAATTGACTTGATAATTGTGATTAGGAACATTCATTTACATCTCAAACAAAAACACAATCCTATTTACTTATAAAAGCAAAACAACACTGGAAAATTTTGTCAAGATATAAAGCATTTGGTTGAATGGCCTGGGAGCTTATCATGGTTGGGATTCTTTGAAGTCTCTATTCTCTTAGCTTTTATTTCCCCACTAGAAAATTTGGTGAAAACCGCCTCTAACATTTTGAGATCAGAGAATGTGATACAAGAAAATGAAGTAAGAAAGCCAGATTGGGTTGTGTTTATTTTTGTCTTATTTATGGGAATTAAGGAGAATGGGTAGGTGCACACAAAAAACAGACTAAGTCATTACCAAGACTAATAAACTCAGATGCCAAATGCCAATTAACAGAAAATAATGTTGGTATTCAACAAGTTACAAATCTATTTCTAATGCAAAAAAAGTTAAGTCTTATAAGAATAACTTGGTTTTATAAATGCATTATGTGACAGCAACCATTCTGAAGATAATCACAGAGTTTGGAAGCATTTCTTAGATGAGCGATGAAGTAATGTTAATCAAAATGGAAACACTGTTTAAAGGCAACCATCTCTCTGAAGATTATAAACAAAGCCCCAAATGGCATATTATGCTAGTTCAGTAGGAAAGGAATGTAGAATCTAAATTATTAATACTTTTTTGCACACAAGCATTTAAGAACTGATATTTGATATATCAAGCCTTCGTTAGTTTTTCTTTTTTCTTTTTTGTATTGGCAGATTTTGATCATTGGGACTTTAAAGTTTCATTTTACTCACAAAATTGATTTGGCTTAAGATTCAAGGTAATATCTCTTTCCCTCAACTTTTACAATGTCTGGGTATCACACATAGCAATGAGAACAGTGTATGCATTTTCAATGGATGACATTATTCAACCAAAGCAAGAATGGCAGAAGTGATTCACCACAGAATATTTCCCAAGAAAAGACTAAATTATGAAGATTCTACGTCTAAAATTACATTCGTGTTCTCAAACTACAGGAAACTGGCTAATAGTTATGCTCATTAATTTTATCTCCTTTGGTTCATTAATTTTATTTTATTGACTTCGAAAATGACACTGTGTTTTCAGCTTGAGGATTATAAAGTCTTCATTTGCCATTTTTTTTTTCATTATCACAACTGGTCCGAATTAGTTTAAACTGCATTCATGGCATATAAGCAAAACTAAGTAAATAAAGTTTGTCTTTTATGAATGAACCAAAAAGAACAAGGCACTACAAATTCTTCTATAGGGGAATAATTTGCCCTCTCTTTAATGAGGCCAAGACCAGGAGCATCAAGACTTATGTTTGATAACAATCACATTCAGATCAAATGAGATTGTGTGAATATCAAACCATAATAATATGATCATGTTTTATGCACCAGTACTTAAGGTTATGGCAAGTTAGACAAATCATTAGTCAAGAAAATATTTTGCTAAAGATCGAAATCTTTTGGGCACATAATATTATTTTCTTCGTGTCCTTTTCAAGCCTGTATCTGTCTATGGAGAAAAATGAATATCTCTCCTATAAGACAATGACAGAAATAGTCTGTGGAGATGTGTCTACGTCCAATCAGCAGCAATATGCATAGTAATGTGTGGCACAGCTTGTGTAATGAAGTTCCCAGCGTGCAGCCTGGAAAGGTATCCTCCAGTGTGTAAGGTGATTTATGTCTTCTGTCAAGAGGCAGGACAGCCAGGACTTGTCCTTCCCTACTCTACCTGTGAAAATACTCTGTCATCTTGGGAAGTGGTAATGGGTTTTGCAAGAACTGAACAGGGCATTGTTTTGAACCCCTCAGTTAGCTGGGCTATTTCCCATTCCTTTTAATTCTGTGACTAGAACATTAAAGGGAATTTCTTCAAAAACAAAGCAATCTCTAGTGAGTAGGACTAACATATTGTACTACTGCCTTGAAAGCAATATTTAGAATGATTAATAAAAACACGTTTGCTGTGGTAAAAGTATATAGAAAATTAGAAAGAACAGCTTCATATATAATTTAACAATTTTCTCTGTAGTAGGAGTAAGAACAAAACAGGAATCGTGTATGCTTCTCAAAATTATTGAAGTCTGTTACACTTATAGTAGTCATTATTTCTAGTGCGAAGATGTAGCTATTAACAAAAAAGTTTTTCTTGACCATGTTTATTAGATTTTGATATTGAATTTTAATTTTATTTTCTTCTTTTTAAATATTTGAAAATTCATCCATCAATAGCTATTTTATCCAAACCAGAATATTATTTATTTATTTTTATGTAATGAATAAAGCTTAGTGAGCTGAAACTAAAGATTTTACCTACATGATTCCTCAGTTTGAAATTGATTATCTTTTATTGTAATACTCATTAAATAATAAAATGTCTTCTTTTTAAAAAGATTAGAACATCAAGAGAATACAATAAAAGAGGAAATCTACTGCTGGACATTGGTACAAATTATTTCTGACAATATTTTGATATCAAGTGTTTCCATAAATGCTGTATATTAGGTGTTTCATTACAGAATTTATTATTTAGAAAGACATTATTATTTGTTTTAAGAAAATTCATCTAGCATTCTGTTTCCCTAACATTTCAAAAGACTGAATTTTGCAGTGATAGTAAAACTCTTGTTTTGGGAACTTGTAAGTGGAAACTAATTTCTGATTTGTCAATAGATGAAAATCTTATCATTGCTGAAAGCCTAATATGATGGAAAATATCTTTTGAGAGAAATACAGAAATGATTTTAATATCCAAATCAAATCTTTCTGATGAAAATTTTCTTTAAGAGAATTTTTGTAATAAGTATATTTTAGAGAAGTATGGCAGTGATTTGGACAAATCCATAGAAACAATATGTCCCAGTTTCAATCTTGAAATGGCATGCACTTGGGATGGCAAGAGCACCACTGCTTACTAGCTGCATGCCCTTAGACAACTTGCTTATTTGAATGTCAGATTTATTATCTGTAAAACAGGCATAAAACTCTCTTGGTTATTGTAAACCAAAAAGTTTTACAAGACTAAATGAATTAATTTTGTAGAAGTGTTTGTGCAGCAACTGGCTCTAGTGAGTATGCAAGAAAAGCACACAACATTCAATAAGCATGGTTATGCTACTTCTAAACTCTACTGGACATCAAATTCTATCTTTTTCTTCCTTGGCCATTAGAATGGTTTTCTTCTTATCAGTTCAGATTCTAGTCCCTGTCCACAGTGCTGTTGTGGGAGTGATATTTCACTAACGTTCTTTTAGGCATTGCAGACAAGTATTTTGCAGAGTCCTCAACAACAACTTGTAGCTTACTAACCAGGCAGTGCTGAGTAGGAAACAGTTTCAAAGAAAATGAGCTCCTCCCATATGGACAGTGAAATTGCTCTAGGCATTGTTTTTGAATTATAGAGAATATGTTCTTTCAGAGGCCTCTTATGTCTATGCTTATTGAAGGGTTTTAAGTCTAAAGGAAGCAGTGACCCTGTTTTTTTTTTTTTTTTTTTTTTTTTTTGGGG
>NW_007257476.1:66648-87525 GCF_000164805.1 Carlito syrichta
TTTTTTTGAGTGAAAGTCTCACTCTGTCACCCAGACTGGAGTGCAGTGGCCGCTTCTGGCCACCGCAGCCTCGACCTGCTGGGCTCTGGCGATCCTTCCGCCTCAGCCTTCCAAGTAGCCGGAATTACAGGCATGCGCTACCACGCCCGGCTGATTTTTTGATTTATTGTAGAGATGAGGTCTCGCTGCCCAGGCGGGTCTCGAACCCACGGGCTCAGGCAATCCACTCACCTCAGCCTCCCAAAGGCGCGGGATTACAGGCTGAGCCACCGAGCCCGGCTGACCCTGTTTTATTGTAATTTCTTTTCACGAGAACCAGTGCTACTCTTAATCATGATACCAAGAGTGGTTTCCTTTACACCTCAGATCATATTCTGTCTTTCTCTTGCCCTTTCACTGAGTTCTTATTTTGACCAGGCCTTTTCATACATTAACTCATTTCACCCTTACAACAGCAATGTGAGAGGTGGTCATTCATCCTATTAAAGAAGACTGTCTTTAAAAAGTGAAGTAACTTTCCCAAAGTCACACAGTGATTAGGAAAAGAACTAGAAGCCAGAGCCAGCCTTGTCTTCCTTTATGCCTGTACTCTTTATACATGGATTAAAAAAAAGAGTTTCATTTCTTTATTTTAATTGAAAAGTTTTTTGAATAATCTCTGTATTTGGGCTTTAAAAAATATCAATACTGCTAGTTAGATGTTACGTTCATGTCTTCTCTACATGAATAACTTTCAGGAAAAAACAGTTTATGTGACTGAGTAGATTCAAACTTATATCACATTTATGCAATTTGTGGTAAACAGAAAGATTAAGACCTTGCATCAGTAGCAAAGAGAACATTGAAATCAGAATTGGGAAGATCAGAATCAGGTTGTGTGGTCAATCTGCCTGGGGGAAGGGGGGACATACCTCATCAACAAGGGTACCTGCACAGTGAATATTTGTATGCATAAATCTGAAATGTACCCCACAATTTTAAAATAAAAAAATAAAAGTTAAAAAAATGAGACGTAAAATATCAGTCAGGCTATCAAATTAAAATGGGAGACCTGAGGGAACAGAGACTGCTACCTAGATCAGAAAAGACAGTGGTTACAACCAAGAAGCCAAGGAAAAATATGGACCAGGAGCTTACTTGAAGGTATAGCAAGGGAAAGAGAGCTCTTGAAAATGTTGTATGACTTTTCTGACACCTAGTTTTCTCATTTTCAAATATGGATATACAGTGATCCTCTTTTATTCGCGGGAGACACATTAGTGAATGCCTGAAATTGAGGATCGTACCAAGCCCTACAGATATATGTAGTTTTAAACTGATAACCTAGACAACTACTGAGTGACTAACAAGCAGGTAGTAGAGACAGCATGGATACAAAGGGATAATTCACATCCTGGTTGGGAAGCCGTGGGATCGTGAGAGATTTCATCACACCATTCAGAACAACAAACAATTTAAAATTTATGAATTGTTTATTTCTGGAATTTTCCATTTCCGTTTTGGGCCATGGTTGACCACAAGCAACAGAAACCACGGAAAGTGAAACTGCAGATAAGGGGGAACTACTGTAACTCTCTTCCATGATTTGTGGGATTAACATACTGCATTGTGTATACCTAGCACAGTTCCCAGCAACTCAACAAATGGAAAGAACACTCAAGGGTTTTGAATATTTGGGTGTGACCTAGACTGCACAGCTTAATACATTATATAAAATAATATTCCTCAAATACCAAAGTGTTTCACTCAATACAGACTGACATGAACATTCGTATGTCATGTGCTTCAGTTCTTCACAAGTGTCCAGATCCCAAATGTCAATTTTTATTTACAAGAATAAATTTAAAAGCTTTTAAATGAGATATGCATATAATGAATATATGCCTATATTTTTCTATTTTTAAAGTTAGATCTAAATGTAGATTCTCAAGAAAATGAAACTGGATTTTTTAGGCTATAATTTCTTTTTTAAATTTTTTATTTTTAGGCTATAATTTTAACTGAATAAGTTTATGTTTTAAAATGGTGGCGATTACTTAGCATTATACATGTTGAACATAAGTTCTCCCTTTGAGACTTGGGGAATAGGTGTGAGCTGCATTTGTATAATAAACAAATAAAATTATATCAAAAAGTATTTCAAAGTATTCCAAAAAATATCAGCAAAATACTCCTGGTCACTGAACATCCAGATAAACATAAGTTAAAAAATACAGTGTGTTTCGATGTATTCAAACTTCTTTTTCCCCCCTCTTTAAAAAAACCAAACCCCCAGTTTGAATGTTATCAATATCCTATAGTTCCATTCTTCTCTCAAGTGGAGGATCAGAGACAAAGAAGATATAAAGGGTGGGAAGAGTCTTGATAGTCAGGAATCATCTTTTAAAAACACTTCTGGGACTCTCGACAAGATGGCGATGGCATAGGTGAACTGGGACCAAGACTACATACTGCTAAAAAGACAGACTGTAAAGCAGAGAGAAAAGTGAACAAAGCCAGAAGACCCTCATAAGGAAGAACAGGACATTGCAGAAGAGAAATAAAAGCAACACCACCTTCCCTCAAAAACAGAATTGAAGAAGGGGAGGGAAAGGGGGAGAGGGAGAAAAATCTACAGAAATGAAGAAAAATCAAAAGAAGAGTATGGGTCTCTCCCAGATGCCTGGGAGAGCAGACACTGAGAAAACTGACTTTGGAATGCAAACAATGAAAAGCCCCCAGAATGAAGGGTCTCAAACTGCAAATGTAGATATCAAGACAATAATGGAGAGATTAAAAAGAATTGAGGAGACACAAGATGAAACTAGGAAGGAGCTGATATCTGAGATAACAGTAATAAAGAATACTGTGAATGAAGTAAATAATAAACTGATAAGCATGGAAAGCAGAATTACCCAAGCAGAAGAAAGAATCTCAGAGCTTGAGGACCAAAATACAGAAATAACCCAAATCTTAAAAACACAGAAAATAAGCTCAAAAAGACAGAACAAAACCTTCAAGAGATGAGTGACTACCTCAAGAGGCCTAACCTAAGAGTAATCGGACTCCCTGAGGAGAGAGAAAGAGAAACAGAGACCACATTGGAACAAACTTTCCATGAGATCATTCAAGAAAACTTCCCTTATCTAATCAGTGATGCAAAAATTCAAACACAAGAGATTCAGAGAACCCCTGCAAGACAACAAATGAGAAGACCGACTCCTAGACACATGATAATTCACCTAAATAAAATAGGCACAAAAGAAAAAATCCTAAAGGCAGCAAGAGAAAAAGGCCAGATCACCTACCATGGAAGACCAATCAGAATAGCAGCAGATTTATCTGCAGAAACCCTGCAGGCTAGGAGAGCTTGGAGCCCTATCTTCAAAGTCCTAAAAGATAAATAATTTCAACCAAGAATTACCTACCCGGCCAAGCTAAGCTTCATCAGTGAGGGAGAATTAAAATCTTTCCCAGATATCCAATCCCTAAGAACTTATGCTGCCACCAAACCATCTCTACATGAAACACTTAAGAAAGTACTAAACACAGAAGAAAAGGAAAAAAGAACAACGTTCTTCACAAGAGTACAGGGAAAAGAATAAAATATATACGAACTAACCCCCAAACCAAAAGAAAGACAAAAAAAAAAAAAAAGAAAAAAGAAAAAACCATGTGAAAGAACAACAACTCAATAAGAACTCCATGATAGGGACAAACTCTCACATTTCAATAATTAGCCTGAATGTGAATGGACTAAATGCACCACTGAAAAGACATAGAATGACAAAATGGATAAAATATCACCAGACAACAATATACTGCCTTCAAGAGACCCATCTCACTAGAAAGGACATACACAGACTCAAAGTAAGAGGATGGAAACAAATTTTCAGGCGAATGGAACACAAAAGAAAGGAGGAGTCGTGATCCTAATTTCAGACAAATTACCATTTAAGCTATCAAAAATTAAAAAAGATACAGAGGGCCACTACATAATGATAAAAGGTTCACTCCATCAACAAGAAATATCTATCCTAAACATATATGCACCCAACATAGGTGCGCCAACATTCATAAAGCAACTTCTAGGAAAACTAAAGAAAGACATTGACTCTAACACCATCATAACTGGGGATTTTAATACCCCACTCACAACCCTAGACAGATCATCAGGACAAAAAATCAGCAAGGAGATCCACAACCTCAATGAGATTCTGGACCAAATGGACTTAATTGACACCTACAGAACACTCCATCCAAAGACCACAGAATACACATCCTACTCATCACCGCATGGAACATATTCTAAGATCGACCACATAATTGGCCATAAATCAAGCATAAGCAAATTTAAAAGGACCGAAATTCTACCATGCACCTTCTCAGACCACACTGGAATAAACATAAACATTGTCACCAACAAGGTCCCCCCCAAACCCACAAAGACATGGACACTAAACAGCATGATGCTAAACAACTCCTGGGCCTTGATGAAATCAAAACAGAGATCAAAAGATACCTGGAAACAAATGAAAATGAAGAAACATCTTACCAAAATCTCTGGGATGCCTTAAAAGCTGTAATAAGAGGGGAATTTATATCCCTACAAACACACATGAGGAAAATGGAAGGAACACAAATTAACAACCAAACAAGTCACTTAAGGAAGCTGGAAAAGCAAGACCACAAAAACCTTAATTTCAGCAGAAGAATCCAGATCACCAAAATAAAAGCCCAAATCCAGGACATAGAAGACAAAAAGATAATACAAAAAATCAATGAAACAAAAAGCCGGTTCTTCGAAAGAATAAACAAGATCGATGGTCCCCTAGCTAGACTGACCAAGAAAAAATGAGAAAAAACCCAAATAAGCACAATCAGAAACACAAAAGATGAAGTCACATCTGACCCTGAAGAAATACAAAAGATCATTAGAGACTACTACGTACACTTATATGGAAATAAACTTGAAAACCTTAAGGAAATGGAGGACTTTCTGAGATCACACAACCTACCTAAGTTGGAACAAGAAGAAATTGAGACCCTAAATAAACCAATAACAATCAAGGAAATCGACTACATAATAAGAAAACTTCCTACAAAAAAAACCCTGGACCAGATGACTTTCCAACAGAATTCTACAAGACATTTAAGGAGGAGCTGATACCAATCCTGCTGAAGGTATTCCAGGCGATTGAAAAAGATGGATTGCTCCCCAATTCGTTTTATGAAGCCAACATCACTTTGATACCCAAGCCAGGTAAAGATCCAACAAAGAAAGAGAATTATAGGCCAATATCTTTCATGAACATAGATGCTAAAATTCTCAACAAGATTCTAGCAAACCGGAAAAAGAAAAAAACAGACAACCCCATTATAAAATGGGCAAAAGATATGAACAGACACTTCGTAAAGGAAGACATCCGAGCAGCCAACAAACACATGACGAAATATTCAACCTCACTAATCATCAGGGAGATGCGAATCAAAACCACACTGAGCTACCACCTAACCCTAGTCAGAATGGCAATTATCAACAAGTCAAAAAATAACAGCTGCTGGAGAGGGTGTAGTGAAAAGGGAACACTTCTACACTGTTGGTGGGAGTGTAAACTAGTACAACCTCTGTGGAAAGCAATGTGGCGATTCCTAAAAGCTCTAAATACCAACCTCCCATATGACCTCACAATCCCCCTACTGGAAATATATCCTGAAGAACACAAATCACTCTATAAAAAAAGATACCTGCACATGCATGTTTATCGCAGCGTTGTACACAATAGCAAGAACCTGGAAACAACCATGCTGCCCATCAAAAGAGGACTGGATTAAAAAAATGTGGTACATATACACGATGGAATACTACGCTGCCATAAAAAAGAACAAAATCATGAATTTTGCAGCAACCTGGATGGAACTAGAATCTATAATACTGAGTGACCTCTCACAGAAACAAAGATCCGAGTATCACATGTTCTCACTCATATAATGGACCTTAAACATCCAATGCAATACTATACGAAAATGACAGACAGTATTGGGAAACTATGGAGGGAGGAGGGAGATCGGATTAACAGTAGCAAATATCTGTCTGGGAATGGGGACACACCCCATATCAACAGAGTGCCTGAATGAAATACAATTGCACAACTAACCCTTAACTGTACCCCACAACTTCATAATAAAAAATAAATAATTAAAAAAAAACCTAAAAAAAACCCACTTCTGATCACTTCATACCAGTGCTCAAATCCCTTCAGTATCTCCCCATGACCTATACACAAAATCCAGCTCTTTACCTAATAAACCATGTCTTTTATGATCTCTCCCACATTACTTACTCTCTTACAAGTGATCTTAAATTGCAGGTTTGCTCAAATTACTCTTGAAATGGCCATGCTCTGTGTATATGCATATGCCATTCCCTGTGTTGAAATACCCTTTCACCTGGTGTTGTCCAAAGAACTTCTACTCACATTTGAAGGTGTAGCTCAAATGTGACATCTTTTGTGAGGATTTTGTTAACTTCCTGCTACATAGTTTACCTTCTTTCTACCTTTTCCCTCCACCCAATTCTATATACCTCTATTCTAACACTTGGCAAAATTGTGTGTTACTCTTATTTGTTTACGCTTTTGATGTCCCAATTAGTTAATAAGTTGCTTGAAAATGAGAATTCTGTCTCCTTATCCATAATTTCTAGCACACATAGTGGACTCAAGAGATATAGATGTATGTTGAGTAAATTAAAGAGTTGCCCCATGAGACAATTCCTGTCTTGAACTCTTCCTGCAATGTTTGGGCTGATACATGGAAGTCTCTATCATCTCTTATGAGATTTTGAACTCCTTAAACATAAGAGCCTAGATATTTTCAGGGCTACTAGCATAATGTCAATATGAGACCACATTTTTAATGATGATAATATGTGTTTTCATTTGCAGTTTTAAATAGAAAAGACTTTTATTCAAATAATTTTCCCTTTTGAAGTAAAGTAGTTTGAGCAGTTTCTAAAAGGTATCAACTAATTGATGATGGATGTTATGACCAAAAACCCTTAGGAAATGTGATAGCTGACCATCGTGTAATTTCACATTTTTATTCTTAATCATATGCTATTTTTATTTACATATAATTTAATACTGATTTAAAAATGGGAAATATAGCAAACACAATGAGCAATGATGAGGAAGGAGAGTATAATTTTACAAAATTGTCTAAGGGTGATTAGTTACCTTCATCTGATTAGAGCCTCAAGTAGTACATCAGTATTTGTCACTAGTTCTGGAAAAAAAGTTAAAATATAAATATATACTGATAAATACATCTGATGTGTATTTTATCTACTGGAGTGAGAGCTCTCCATACCCATTCTGAGTCATTTGTGCACATGTTATTTCCAAACAATCTAAACTCTTTAAATCATTATTTGGAGGAAGAAAAAACACAAAAATTATATTTTAAAAAGTTTTTAATAAAAATATGAAATTTAAGCTATTAGTTCAGCAAAGAATTTTTGTTTATAATTGACTAGGAAAAGTTATATTTCAATATACATTCTGATAGATTTTTGGTCTCCCAATTCAGATGTAATATGTTGTTTTATGAATGTGCTCAAAATTAAGATTTTTTTATAACACAATTGAGTTATAAATTAAATATTATGACTCGCGTGTTAAGTGGGAAACATTGAAATTTAGCTTTACATGCTATAAAGTTTATCAGAATATGAAAATCAATTTTTATAATTTTTCTAGCATGCCAATATAAATTTTTAAAAATTTTATCATATTTTCTATACACGCTGAATAATAAAGAAATTTTAGAAAATAATAAGAGGGTGTTTTTTTTTTTTGAAATTTACATGCTTCGGTGAAAGTATTCATTCATGAGTTAAAATCTTGGAAAACACTCATGTAGTTGAGTATAGAATTTGAGGGTGCATTTGGATTCCATGAAAAAGTATTCCATTCACTTCCACTTCAAAGGCCACAATGTGTCTGTGGTCTTCTAACTATGGAAACTTTTCAATTAAATTATAAAAAAGAAGTCATAATTGGATGCTCTAAAAAATCTCTATTACAATTTTGAATAATGCACAATGAAGCCATATTGCATAACAGATGCAGTCAAGTTTGTTGATCATTCAGTCAGAGGACTGCTTCGGGAAGAATAACACCTCAATGGAATCTGATTATCCCTCTCTCTATATCCATCTATCTATCTATCTATCTATCTATCTATCTATCTATCTATCTATCTATCTACCTATCTATCTAACTACATACAGGTTTATATATTCTAATAGGCCGGCAAAACTGGCCACATGCCCTTGCTCACCACAGCTGAGCTGTTTATATTTTTGGTCAGGCTTACAGACAGAGATGTAACAAGAATACAGCTAATTGGTTTGGAACAGTTATGCCAAGCCACTGGAAAGCCACTATTTAGTGACTTGCAATGTTATTTTAATTATAACTTCTCAGCTTTCAAATAATAAAGAGCAGTTTTAGAAAATGCCTAATTATTTGTATTCCCATTAAGTATCCTATATATTCTCCAATTCAGGCCCAGTGCACTCACTGTCTACTACTGTATACTCTCTAGAAAACACATGTCCCTGGGAACTTGTGCCTTGCTTTTAGTCTTAATCCCTGTTAGATCCATATTCCTTTCTTCTACCTGTTACCTCCACCATTTATTAGAAAAGGTCTATATTTTCACTTCTACTTTAAGTAATCAAAATTTCTGCATATCAAAGGAAATGTGTTTGCTCTGTTACCAAACCAGAAAACAGCAGAAGGCTTCAGGCAGAAGGAAGGTCTCTGGGGTAGTTATATAAGATGAGCATATATTGCTCAATAGGTTGAATATGATAATATTGATAATTTGATAATAATGATAAAGTCAAAAATAAGTTCTGACTACATTATTTTCAAAATATTTTCCACTTTTCTTTTTCTCCCACTCCCTCAACTTTTAATAGATAGTTTTGTATTTTGGTAGGAGCTTTCAATATACTTTCAATTTGGGACCCAAGTAGCTATTTTACATTTATATATTTATATATTTTAGTCCATGACAAATGCATGCAGTTCTTACAGAAACTAAACCAAAATGAACCACGACTCTATCAGGCTTCCCTGATATTTTAGAAGCCTTCTAAAAAATTTAGATGGGCTTTTAGCAGACAAAAAAACAAAACACAAAATTGTGAACAAATCCAAATCTAAATTATGTTTGATACAAATCACTGTTTCAATGGTTCTTATTTTTTAATGTTATGTCTTTTCTACCGAAATGACGGGCAACCCGCTCTCTATCTTCATGTGTTTCAGTGGGAGAATTTCTATTTTCTCACAGTCCTGAATTCAATGCAGTCTGATCTCCAAAGCAAGGTAATACCAGCCCAGCATGCATGTGATTTAAATACATAAGACTTGCATTTAAAGAACATTTAATATCCTCTTAGTTGCCCTTAGGTAAAAGGGAGTCCTTAAATCCACTCTTTTGTGTTTCTGCAGGAATAGAATAATAGAAAATTAGAAGGATTCCTCTGACTGAGGACTTCAATACTAAAAAGCTAGATGAAGAGTACAATATATTGACCCTTTTCTCTCTTTTTTTGCTCCTGTACAGGGGGAGCCCAAAAGCAAAATCTCTAGAAAATAGCTAAGTATTCATCCGTTAGCATTTTACCACTCAGGTACTACTAATACAAATTCAAAAAATGCTAATAAAGTCTGAAATTTCCCAGTAGGGGAGTAATGGAACACTTTTTAAAAAGGCACTTTCAGCTAATGACTAAGGCATTTTTTGCTAACAGCAATTTTGGCTTCTTATCCCAGGTGGAGAAAAATGCATTAAACAGGAGATTAAAATGTCCTTTCAACTGCTTGGTAAGGCCAGCTGCTGCTGCAGGCTAAGGCATCCATGAAGTGGCATTTAGTTGATGGTGGTTCTGTTCCAGGAATGGAGTCAGTATGAAAATCCCACTGGATGGGGGTCTCTTTAAGCATGTTGCTGTATATGCACAAGTAGCAAGTGTAGGAGCCGGGCTAGGATGGTAAACTGTACAATCTGTTCATAGCATTTTGGTTGCTAATTAAGAGGTGACATACAGTATGAATGCACAGAACCTGTTGAAATTCTGTCAGGCTCTGTCTTTGCTTTCACATGTTTGAATGCTATTTAATAAGGCGTCTTAATTGAAAGCAGAGGAATATATACAAGTAGAGTACAAATATGTTGGATTAGGATTCTGCGATGACGAGTACGTGTTCATGATTTCTAACCCCTTGGTGTTTCTCTCTAAGACAGCTACTCTACTTCATCAACACAGTATGCAAATGCCTTGATTTTCTTCTTGCTGTGGGGGACAGAACCAGAGTGGAAAGTTGGAAACAGAACTTGCAAACACAAATGTGAACTTAACAGTGACTCTGACATAAAGGAAAAATGGTTTCTCTTGCCAAGAAATACCGTTTTTATGAGGAGTGTTTAAGCAAAGAAGATGGAAAAAAGTGGGGGGGAGGGCATTTACTTTTAACAATGTATTGTGTGTGTGTATTTTTATAGCCAAAGGCATATTTTCTCTATGCTTCTCTTCAGTGTACAAAGCCAGATTAATATCAAACTTTATTTTCTGCAAGTTGGATTCACAGAGTAAAGACAATGAAAGAAAAAAAAAAGATACTGTGATAGCTGAAGACACTGGTCCCTGTGACAGCTAGTATTGCTAGAAGCAAGCACTGAAGTTTAGCACAAGTATAAAAGTCCCCAGAATTAAGAACAATCACCATGTCCTACTTTATTAGAATATAGGGACTAATGAATTAAAAGATATACAGAACTTTGAGTTTTCCAGGAACACAGTAAATGTTCAATATTATTTGCTCTATCCCTTGTGGCTGTCATTACTTAGACCTTGGAATTGCCAATTGACATTGGAAATTTGGTGATAGTAGGGTTTCTCCATAGAATTCTCACTGCCCATGTTTTCTTTCTAAGCTAAAATTATTTGAATTTTTGTTTTATTTATGTTAACTAAAAACTCTTCTTCTACCTCTCTAATGACAGGTAAAAGTTCACATTATTTCAACAACGATAGAGATAGATAGATAGATAGATAGATAGATACAGAGATATATGGTTCCTGTTTGATGATCTCTTAAGTGATAACTTAAAAAGGTATGTTTTGAGTTTGAGGATTCCTTTTTATTTTCATTTTCCCTATTCACATCTTCTCAGTTTCCTGATATTCTACTCACTGAATCGGGAAGGACCTCATCTGGTGCCCAGCTCTACTGATATGCCTTCCAAAATTTCAGCAACATGGTAGCTAAAAAGACCAACTACTGTGCTGGAGCTGTGAGTTGATCTGGAGCTTTTGTATTCACTTGAGGTATATAAACCACCAATATGGTAAACCTACAGTAGTCTGAATTCAAGTCCACTTAAACTCTGAATCAACAGTGGGACATCAAAACTACAATCTATTATTAAATAAATAGCTAAGGGTAGCTAGCTACAGTAAATGACTCCAGCAAGTGTATTTATTTGAATTTTTAAAAACCATCACACCCATAGCAATCATACCTAATTGATGGCCTCTTTGTCAAAGACTTGAGAATTTAGGGAAGAGGAAGACCGAACAGTAATTTGTAACTATTTAAGCAAGTTTAGAGACAAAGAGGGAAAGAAGAAAGAAAGGTAGTGTTCTCTTCTGAGATTTGATTCGGTCTCTGGAGCCTAAATTCAAATACCTTTATATGTAGATAGAACAGTTTATAAAACATATGTATCATATGATTAAACAGTAAGAAATTTTGTTGTGATGATTCTTCATAGTTTCACTGCAAATTTCATTAATAATGGACAAAGAATTTTTAAAAAATACTATTTCTAGGACACTAAAAGGTATTAAGTACTGCCCTTGGGGCTTAAATCAGGATGAGCTGAGATGACCCCCAGACAGTTTTGAAATGTCCTAGCTCCCTAAAAATGGAAGAAAACAGTTGTACAAAAAGTTATATAGTGAGGTGCTCTGAAATTTTCACATGATTAGTGAGAATGAAAATATTATTAGAGAATTCAAATTCTTGATCATTAAGAAAATAAAAATTATACTAATGCCTTCAATTAAAGTAACTTTACAATATTACTTACCGTAAAATTTTAGTTTTTCTTGGTAAATGCCAGTTCAAAACATAGCAATTACATGTTCTTACAGATTACTTGGCGACTCTATTTCTAAAGTTTGTGTGACTTGCCCTCTGATTTTATAACCGAAATAATCTCTTTACCCTATAATTATTTGCTAAGTAAATACCTGTCAATAGATGATTGACTCTGGCCATTTCCATTTAATTAAAAGGTCAACACCAATATATAAATACTTTTTATTTAATGATAATATTTGTGCCTATAACCACACAGGTAACTTAGTGTCCAAGACAAATTTATTTCTTCTGTGCACACTGGGACACACAATATGAACATGATGCTGTAGCCATGGAACATCAAATTCCCCACGTGCCTGGCAGATAATAATACTTAAAAAATGCTGATAGAAATGCTGCATGTAAAAATGATTAATCATGGATAAGCTTATCCAACTTTTGCATAGTTTAGGTAATAATAATAAGTGGGACAAAACTATTCTAGAGATTTTCTGTCAGGTACCAAAGTGCATAGACATATCTGTTTGTCCTCACAGTCCTCCTCCTGGGAGCATAGCAGAGAAATTGAAAGTAGAGATGGATGGGGCTTACAAAGTGTATTCCTCTGTTAATCGGTGAGTCCATGGGGGATGGAAGGGTGAACTGGAGCAGAAAGACAGAGGAGGTCAGATGGGTTATGTGGCAGGGGTAAAGAGCAGGCTAATTGAATTTGCAAATGATATGGAATTGGGAGTTGTCAGGAACAGAGGGAAAGATAGGCTCTGTGAATGTTAGTAGATAACTTGCTTAAGAAGTTTGAGCAAGTTGACATTCTGGAAGTTCAAACGTTTAAATTTTGCATACTTTGACTTCTGCTTTGTTCTTTTCCATAAGATTTATTAGTGGCTGTCCTTGAAAATATCCAATAATCATCTCACTGTCCATTCAACAAACATGTACCCAAAATGCCCCAACTCTCTTTCACCCCAAGGAAGGACGCAGAGATTAAAATAAACACAATCATTATTTTTATGACTGTCCTGGCCTAAAGACATACTTGTCTTGGAATGTTTTATTAAACATAGGATGCATGGCAATTTGAGTTATTTGGATGGTACCTGGCTCTGAATATGCAATTTTTGCAAAAGTCCATTCAGAATTTAATCAGAAAGAGAATACCATGGAACAATTTTGCAGATCATAGGCACCCTTTAGATGGGCTCTGTAAAAACAGATGGAAAACAGTGCAGTTTTTGGTGAGTTGGGAGTTGGAAACTTCCTCAACTCTGTTATCATTACTTAGGATGGAGGAATATGTTTTGTACCTCAACGGGTTTGGCCTCTTTTACTATATATGAAATGTCTCTCTCTTGCTTTAATCAAGTGTGACTTCATTTATTGAATGATGCACGGTGCCTGACTGTCAGTTGTGGAATGAGAAGCCCTTTTACTGAAGCAGGTAGTAAATGAAAGGTGTCAGGAGCAGGGTTCTCCTCTCTCACCCTTATTAACTTTCCCTTGTCTTACCTCTTTTCCATAAAGCTCTAGTCGTTGTCAAAAGAAAAAAAAAGCTCTGGGAACGGGTATAGACCTTATAGACCTCATAATATAATATGAAATGAAGAAATGTAGGTCATGAAAATTTCAAGCCTGATAGAAATAGTTAATGCTCATTTATGCAATGACCTATGTTGTTTAATTTATTTATAACTTCTAAATGTTATAACATTCTTTTCAAACTTATCTCCTGACAGTTTTCTTACAGTGCCCCAGGGAAAATTTTAAACTTGAAAGTTTCAACATTTCAGATTTATCAAAGTAAGAGGATTTCTCAGATTCTCTTTTCACTGGATTTTACAGAGTTTTACATTGGAGAGTTAATATAACTAAAAAAAAAACCTCTTAAAAAATAAATAAATCACCTCTAGATTGAGACCATATTTGGAGAGCTTCTGCTCCAACGCAATTTTGAGGCTATTTACATAAGGAAGAAACTGGAATTTGTAACTGAAATTACTTAAATGACAAAATTTGCTAAACTGGATGTTATGATAATATCTGATGAACATGTTTTCTAAAGAAAATCAGCAAAAAATACCATTTGGTTAAAATTTTATCTAGAGTATAGTGAAAAACCAGACTTTTAAAAAGTGATATTTTAGAATAATAGACTATGAAGTCTTAGCCTTTTGTTTTTCAAAAATGATGTTTATTTTTCATGACAATAACTGAAAAAATTGGTTAAGAGGGGCACATTATTTTACAGCCAAATTGCCACTACTATAATATTCAGAGCCAAAGTAGAAAATGTTGTGTAGAAATCATGTATCAATATTTATTTTAAAAAGTACTTATTGAGTCACCTATATATCTGAGGGTCTAGTATGTTCCCTTAATATATGTATGCATGTCTAAGATCTATAACTTCTTTCACATTGAATAGCATGCCTCGGCTAAGCACCTTGAGACCTAGACATTTCTAGTCAGTGCATTGGATATCATTCACACTCAGAGGTTAGCAAATCACACTTGCATACATCCTCATGCACCCATATATGGAAGACTAAATTATCACCCACTGAAAATTTTTTAATTAAACAAGAAAAGTGCAGGTAATTTGCTCCTGTAGGTGTAAAGGTTGTGGATACGTTCAATGACTGTCACTCAACTGAACTAGTCCCAGAGTGATTAGATAGCCTCAGGCTACACAGAATATGTCATTTCTTTCTAAACAAAACCAGACTCTTTGGGGGAGTGGGTGGGTAGGTATTTCATTGGCTATACCTCTCTCTCTCTCTCTCTCTCTCTCTCTCTCTCTCTCTCTCTCTCTCTCTCTCTCTCTCTCTCTCTCTCTCTGTGTGTGTGTGTGTGTGTGTGTGTAATTGTGTGATCTGGTTATTTTGAAACAAAAACTGTGAAAATTACATGATGAATGATTTTTAGTCCGCCTCACTTCATGACATTTGTAATCACCTTTTGGCATTGTCTATATTCATAGTTCAGGCATCTAAAAAAATGAAAACGTAACTTGATGAAAAAATGTGTTTTCTCACTAAAATGCTGATCCACGCTGTTCCTTTCTCTCCAGCTGCCACCCATTTCCCCTCCACTTCTGTCTCACAGACTTTGCCTTTGGAACTTATCTAATTGTCCTTGCATCTGCTCTGGACTTGGTCAAATGTGGCTTTTGCTCTGGGCCCTATGTTTTGAAACTCCTGCTAAGACTCCCCACTTCTGCTGTGCCGCTCCACGGCAGACAGGGTCCACTTGGTGAGTTTATGGGACGGGAACAGGTGAAGCCTGCAGATCCCCAATTAGATGATGTACCAGCTACCTTGGACACTACAATTTCCTATACCAGTCTTCCTGATGTCAATCCCAAGGCCCGTGCTAGGTCCTGAGGGCCTCTTCCAAAAAGTATCACTGTGCTTTTCTCCGAGACAGAAGGAGGTGGAGGTCCTGTCAACTGAGCTCTAAGTTGGTAGTCTGCAGATGGAAAGATAAGTAGAGGGTGGCTTCCCAATGCCTTCAATGAACACATACCTAGTCCATAAAATTTGGTCTGATGTCGTTTACCAAGGACATTACTAACCTTCTTGATAATGTCACATGCCTCTATTATTATAAATAAGCCTTCAGATTATGATGTGGCAATTCTTGGAACAGTTGTGATTTTATACTTGTTTTTGTGCCTATGTAATTGATACCCACCTTGCTACTGGTCTGGGTCCTTAATTAAGCCAGAAAGGAAATTTATTTCCACTGCTGTATCTTCCTGTAAAATACATTGGCAAAACCCATAATAGATGCATTGCAATGAATGAATGAACAAATGATTACTTTCTTACTTTATAATATTCCTCTGAAAATCAGAAGACCGATGACTCTCTGTTGCATTACTACATGAGGCTTGATGTATGTTTGGCAGATACTTAAAAACTGTATTGACTAGGGTTTATCCAACCAAGCTGATAATCAGTCTAAATGGTGCCGAGTTACAACTAGGCCACACTTTTGGGGCATTGGTGGATTGTTGGCCAAAACCAGAGTTAAAGAAAGGAGCAGAGTCAAACTGAGAAAGGCAGAAAGACTAGAAAAGGAGGAGAGGCAGTATTAAGAATATAGTGTAGGCCGGGCTCGGTGGCTCAGCCTGTAATCCCAGCACTTTGGGAGGCTGAGGTGAGTGGATTGCCTGAGCCCGCGGGTTCAGGACCAGCCTGGGCAACTTGACGAGATCTCATCTCTACAATAAATCAAAAATTAGCCGGGCATGGTAGCGCGTGCCTGTAGCTCCAGCTAGTTGGAAGGCTGAGGCGGAAGGATCGCCGGAGCCCAGCAGGTCGAGGTTGCAGTGGCTGGGAGCGGCCATTGCACTCCAGTCTGGGTGACAGAGTGAGACGCCAACTCAAAAAAAAAAAAAAAATACAGTCTGTAGGTCATGATGCTTATGAGATCAGCCAATCACTTCTCCAGTGGATTCCAAAAGACCAATCCATTAATGTTATGGGAAGATACAGGATCATTTGAATGATTGTGTACCCCTCTAGGTGACTATCCTGAAAAATAGAACTAGTTTTGGTATATTTGTTTAGGAAAGAAAAGTGGATAAGAGCATAGGCTTTGGAGTTTAGTTTTCTGAGCTTAAACTGAGGCCTTGTCACATACTAGTCTTGTGATCTTGGTCAAGTTAATTTATCTGTCCTTAATAGGCCACATCTGTTAATGGGTATATTAATATTTTCTATTTAATAGATTTGTTATAAGAAGTAAATGGATTGGTAAAAGTAAAGATTTAAAGCATGGTCTTGTACACAGAGATCATCTAAAAGTTGTCATAGTTATTAGAATGCATTTGTAAACAGAATGGCTCATATATATTAGGTACTAAATTATTAAAATGGGTCTTGGTATTTTTAGGCAAATGATGTAATCAATCCATAAAACCTTGACTAATGACTAATGACTAATAAAAACAAGAGGAAAAACCAACAAGTGATATTGACTGCACTATTATGGGATTTTATAAACTAAACATGGAATGTGCCCTTCAAGATAGAGTTAGGTTTACACATTCAGGATACAGACCAACTCTGTGCATACAAAAGTTCAACCACCATTCAATCCAAGCTTTGAAACATTGGGGCACTGTGAGACAGCAATGTTGTAAAGGATGAAAGGATGAAAATGTCAGTGCAAATAAGGACTGATTCATGAATTTTAAAGATTGGTATGACTTGTGTGACAATTAGCATGCAGGAGATAGCCAAAATTATGAATAGGTGAAGAAACAGAGGGTCTTTCTAATGGGAAATCAGCAAAATAACCAAAAATATTCACTTAATTGAAAATTGATTCATTTCATTTATGTATTAATTAACTAATCAGTTAATTTAACACAGTCATAGAATTCTTAAAATAATAATCCAATCCTTGGAATAAAGAAATATAAACATGTGACCTCTACTCTCAAAGAGAGTACAGTCTACTAGTATGATATAATTTTTACTAGTATAATATGTATTAATGATACATATATATTCTACTTCTTATGAGGTATCAAAAAGCTTCACAGAAGTTGTCTCCAGGTGGGAAGAGGCATTTCAGTGGGCTAGAAGCCTTATAATAGGCACAGGACTGTAGCAAATCTCCAAGCAATTGCAGGTGGACAAGTTCTTTGCTATGGCTGAAGCGCAAGGTGTGGTATGTAATAAGACTGGCCAAGTGGAGAGACAGTCATGAAATGCCCCACATGCTATAAAATATTTACTTGGCTGTTCATGTGTTAAAGAAGATTTTAATATGAGATATAATCAGCAGCTGTGTATTCTAGAAAGATGACTTTTGTGACAATATGGAGGACAGGTGTGGTGTCATAAGACTAGCAGCAGAGAAACTGGTTAGGAAATTACTTTAGGTAGACTGTAGTAAGGGCTTAACGGAAAGTTGTGGTGTGGCTAGAGAATTTGGTGATGGGTTGGAAGTCAGGGATTTGTAGCATCATCCACCACAGTTAAGAATAAGAGAGTTTGTTAATTTTGGCTGGGCTCAGTGGCTCAGCCTATAATCCCAGCGCTTTGGGAGGCCAATGTGAGTGAATTGCCTGAGCCCGCGGGTTCAAGACCCGCTTGGGCAACTTGGCGAGACCTCATCTCTACAATAAATAAAAAAAATTAGCTGGGTGTGGTAGCGCACACCTGTAATTCCGGCAACTCGGAAGGCTGAGGCAGAAGGATTGCCAGAACCCAGAGGGTAGAGGCTGCAGTGTCCGGGAGCGTGTCACTGCACTCCACTCCAATCTGAGTGATGGAGACTCTAGCTCAAAAAAAAAAAAAAAAAAAAGAATAGGAGGGTTTGTCAATTTTTAATGAAAGCTAATGAAAGGTATGCCAATGCAGAGATTGAGATGGTTGAGTTGGGTGGTAATCCAGGAAAAGGTCAGGAGAGTGGTATGGGCCAAAAATATAGAAATGTCTGTCATTCATGGACAAAGAAATGTAGACTGAGTGGAAAGAAAAGAGCAAACCAAGGACAGGTCTTGAGGGTCACTAGTTATCAAAAAGTACAGGGAGGTAGAAGACTCCAGATAGAAACCAGAACAAGAAACTGAGCAAAAGGATAAGAAAACAGGCGTCATGGACACCAAAGGAGCCAAGAAGAAAGTGGCCAACAGAGTCAAATGCTAAATGGTCAAGCAAAGAATTCCTTAACTGAAATCTACCAATGCATGTACATCCAATGAAAATATTTACAGTGGATATAAGAAACATGGCCATAATACAGTTTCCCTGGGTTACCTTCTGAAATATCCACTTGTGATCCTAGGTTTTCCTCAAAATCTTCTCTTCCAAAATATTGTATGCAATGAACTCCTTTAATTTTCTCTGTCTTCTTTTAATTTATGTGATCCTAATTAAGATAATCCTCTACTTTTTGAAATTAAAACTCAAAGGATATTACTAAGGAATTTATACTTATGCTCTATTACTGAATAATATTAAATATGTGAGAAACTTTGTATAATTCATACAAACAGTAGAATTTCATATTATAACTGTCACTATACAATTGTCATTATTACAGGGGAATTAACTCTTATCAGGCCTAGGGCTTCAAGGTAAGTGCAGGTCACCATTATCTAGTTAAAATTAACCAGTCCCACCACATATCTGTAGAAAATCCAGTGCACTTCCAGGCAGTTTGTGAATTTCTAGGAGATTTACATTGACACCAAGTTCCTGCTATATTGGTTCAGTTTATTGACCAACTCACTATCCTCCATTGCTGATATCACCTACTTTCCATTATTTCTCATCCCTCCCCCCCCCCCCCGCAAAATACCATGTAACATCTTTGTGTGTAACTTGTCTTTGCTAAAATTTTGGAGAGATGCTAGAGGTTTCATAAGGTTTTGTCTTCTAATTCTGAAGAGAGAAGCCATTCTCAGATGACTTACAAAAATCTCAGATTCAGAAAGCGGATCCTCTGGTTCGAAGGCTAAGATTATAGAAAATGTATACCTCCAGCATGAGCAGTAGAAGAGGTCAAAGATGAAGAGGATGGTTGCTGAGTGCCTAAGCCAGCTGGTGATCTCTCCTCAACACAAGTGCAAGTTCATTCTCACACAAGTCTCATGAGGCTAAATTGTTATGATTCCCAGCATTACAGTTGAAGAAACTGAAACACAGGCAGGTTAGCCGAAGTTAAAAGCAAGGAGGCAATGTCCTTCTTAAATTGTGCTTGGTTCTTATTGGCAACACTTGAGTTATAACACTGGTCAAAGAAAACTAGCAGTCATTATATTGAGTGTGTGTGTCTCCTCAGCTCTTCCCTGAATATTCTCCAAAATTCTTGCTTATTTAGAGTGTCTATTCCTTCCTCACTACCCTCCTCTACCTCTCCACTGAAATTGTAATCTTCTTACAAACAAGAAATATAACTCCCAAAAATTATAGCCATTCTATCTCAACTTCCTCCTATCCTTGGCCAAATTTTAATAACTCTGTATCATTTAAAAGACTGGGAATATGACCTTACCTGGGTGGTGACAGGAAAACAGATTTTCAGACATAATCCACTTCTCCTAAACCATCATGGGTGTTAGAAATAAATACTAAGGAACTAAAAGCTACAGACATCTAATAGCTGAGCTCCTGTAGAAGTAACATCCCAATTCTTTCAAGTCTTTTTTTTTTTTTTTTTTTTTGACTTGTTCACCTGCATGTGCACATCCTTTTACCTCTTCCACTGAGAGAGGTGGGAAGGACCATGGGAAGAAAGGAGGCACAATGCCATTACTTGCCTACATCACCAGGAAAACAGAAGACTGAGAAGGAGGTCAATGGAGGCCATGGATGTTGAGTCACTATTTTGGCATCTGTGACTATATAACTAAATTTCATGTCTCCTGGAGACTGGATGAGATAGGTTGGGCCTTGCTGAAGGAAAGAACAGTATAAAAACTTGTCATTTAAAAAACAAACAAAAACAAAAACCAAAGTCAGACAAACAAAACGATGGTTATGCTATCACTCCTTTGTCCATGCAAACATATCTGTCATGCTGGTGAAACTGGAAATACATATTCCATTCGGGAGTTATGTTAAAGATATTTAACACTGTTATGATCCAGGCACCAACAAATTAATGGATGTTCCAAAGTCTTGGAACAGATCCTAGAAGACATGTGCTGTCCCGTGGGCTTTATTTTCTCATAGTGAACAATTTTGAGAGAGTG
>NW_007257476.1:87545-156656 GCF_000164805.1 Carlito syrichta
CACACCTGGCTAGTTTTTTGATTTATTGTAGAGATGAGGTCTCACCAAGTTGCCCAGGAGAGTCTCGAACCAGCGGGCTCAGGCAGTCCACTCACCTCAGCCTCCCGAGTTGCAGGTTACAGGCTGAGCCACCAAGCCCGGCTTCTTACAAGTCTTTTAAAATGAAGTTAAGGGGTCAAAGTCCTTTGCTCTTCATGTGATATTTTTTGAGCACCTAAAATGTTCTGACACTATACAAGATATTGATGTTGTAAGGATAAATGACAACAGAGCACTTGCCGTCTTGGAGCTTATAGCCTAGTGGGAGATGCAAAAAAAATTAAGCATTCAATGATCTCACAGTGTGGTACATATCCCACTTACCTGGAACTTAATGTCTCCTTTACATAGTTTAGTTTAAGAGCTCGAGACCCGCCTGGGCAACTTGGTGAGACCTCATCTCTACAATAAATAAAAAAATCAGCCAGGCGTTGTAGCACATGCCTGTATTTCCGGCTACTTGGAAGGGTGAGGCGGAAGGATCGCCAGAGCCCAGCAGATCGAGGTTGCAGTGACCGGGAGCGGCCACTGCACTTCAGTCTGGGCGACAGAGTGAGACTCCCAATCAAAAAAAAAAAAAAAGAGTTTGTATCTATTTCCTTCCTCATTCTTTTTTCAAACTTATTTCCTGGAATGCCCCCAAATGCATTTTTTTTCTTTATACTTTTTTCTGAGAAGCAACTTCCAACTCATGACTTCATTGTGTCCCCTGGTTCATGTTTGCTGTGTATTCTGAAGTTTGCCCTCTGTAGTATTGCTTCTACAATGGCATCCAGTGATCTCCAGCTCTTGGTATTTATTCTTCTGTGTAATATTCTCCCCTTGAGTGTGAACTATACCTGTAACATGCTTATAATAAATAGAATATGGCAAAATTCACTTCCAAATTTGAGCATGTTCTTACACATGCTCTTACACATGCTCTCTCTGACTTGTCTCACAAGCTTGTTTTAATAAAATCAAATGCCTTATTATTGAGAGCTGCTTTATGAAGTGGCCCATATGGCAAAAAATGGGGCGACTTTCAACCAAAGTCAGCAAGAAACTCAAGAATGCTGTATAATTGTGTGGATGCAATTGAGTCCTGCCAACAACCACTTGAGTGAGCTAGGAAAAGAACCATTCCCCAGTAGAATTTTCAGATGACACTAAATCTGAAAGCTGCACTGACACCTTGACTCCAGCATCGTGAAAGACCCTGAGGAGGACCCAACCACTTTGCACCCAGTTCTTGACTCACAGAAACTGTGAGATGATACATTTTGTTTTATGCGTTGTGTTTTAGGGTAATCTGTCAAACAGCAATAGGTAACTAAAACAACTTGGAACAACTGAATTGTCATGTGATTACATAGTCTTGACATCTACTCTCCTGCCCTGATTTTCCCCCCAGAGATCTTTTTAACTTCTCACTAACATGTTGCACACTTCAACTTTGTCTCCCTTCCCTTCTGACTTTCTAAATAGCCAATACAGCATGATGAAGTATTCTAATTCCTTGCAGAATGCTAGACTTTACCCACCACTGTAAGAAAATTAAAATCGGTTATAAGGAAGATCCTGAATGCTTCCATCTCTATAGAATAGAATCTCGAGGTCTTGAAAAATAATTTCTATTTACTCCATGGAGACAAGGCAATGAGTTAACTACCAATCTCTGTGACCTGGATGACAGCAAATAACCTCTTCAATGGTCTTCTGGGATCTATGGAGCTGTTCTCTCCACTGCAAGTCAGGAAGAGCTTTCTGAAAAGAAAATCTCATTGCAATCTTATAGCTCTACCCCCAACCCCACAAAACACACACACACACAAACTGAAAAACTTTGAGACTTCTCCTTGATCTCAGATAAATGACAGAGGACCTATTCTTGACTACCAAATACTGTGATGTGAGTCCAGTCCACCCCTCCCAGCCTGGCATTTCATATCTTTTCTCTCTCGTCCTATCTTGGTCGCTATAGCTTCTCATCTGTGCTCTCTTCTGCCGTAGTGTATTTCTACATCATTTCCTCTGCCAGGAATACTCTCACTAACTGAAGCATGCTCATTTCTCAGATCACAGCTCATAACTTAGAACTTAGTTCTTCACTCAAGTTTTCCATGATGTCTTCTTCTGTGTTCACATATCCCCATGTGATTCTCCTTTACAGCATGTAACCCCAGCCACAATATTTAGTTCTTTTGGTGAAAGTATCCAAATCAACAATTCTGAGACTAGGTTGTTAGTTCCCTGCAGGTAGCATGTAATTTTTTCTCACCTCTGTGCCATAATACCGGGCAATATTTGATGTTTAATCAATGTTTGTGAATAACTTAATAAACTAGACAGCACTCAACTGTTCTTTGTAACAAACTATACTATTATTAAGCTAGAACTTTAGTAGAGTGTTAGTCTTGCTTTTTGTCTAATATCACTACATAGACAAGGAGTTAAGAACAAGAGGAAGGTAATACATATTGAAAGCTTGCCATATAAGTATTTCAAAGATGTTTTTCTGAGCCTATGTAGCATATATTAGTCTCAATTTTATGCTATATAATATCACATGTGAAAAAGTAAGAATTTAGTATTAATATACAGCATGCCAAATTTCTGGGTTATTTTAGTAAAGTTTTATAAAATTTTCAATTAATCCACTCTAAAAAATTAGTCATCTAGTTAATAACAGATCAATAATTAATTCACTTTATAAAACCAGGTTTATCATGCAGCATAAAATTTAAGAAGCAGTGACATCCTTAGAAACAAACAAAAAAGGTCCACTCAAAACAATCTTCCTTACAGTGCTTGTTTGCTGTGTTCTTATTCTTTGCTTGGTCACATTTTTCCTTGACCCTATTAGTTTTCATTAGAATCAGACTGATTTTTTTTTATGCTTTGGTCTTCTGATTAAAATAATTCTGAAAGCTTTTGAAATATTGAATTTTT
Organism: Carlito syrichta; assembly: GCF_000164805.1. NCBI lineage: Eukaryota > Metazoa > Chordata > Mammalia > Primates > Tarsiidae > Carlito > Carlito syrichta. The sequence goes on from NW_007257476.1 coordinate 90,516, forward strand.
AAAATTTAATTTTCCTAATTTTGTTTCTTATTTATACTCTATAAATAAGTATGTATATTTCAAATTGAGACAGACCTTGAAGCATAACGTGTCTTTATATAGCTGTGATCCGCCCACTCAGAAGAAAACAATTCATGAACATGGAGTTTAAAATATATCATAAATTCACGCTTCATGCTGTGCCAATTTAACACAAACATGCCACATCCCCTGCATTAATAACCATAGATGATGACTGATAAAAGAAGTTCATAGGATTGCAATCTTTAAACACAATCAGTTTATAGATCATAAAATAATTTGAGTAATAAGATTTAGACAAGCCGGGCTCGGTGGCTCAGCCTGTAATCTCGCACCTTCGGGAGGCTGAGGTGAGTGAATTGCCTGAGCCCGTGGGTTCGAGACCCGCCTGGGCAGCAAGACCTCATCTCTGCAATAAATCAAAAAATCAGCCGGACGTGGTAGCGCATGCCTGTAATTCCAGCTACTTGGAAGGCTGAGGCGGAAGGATCGCCGGAGCCCACCAGGTCGAGGCTGCGGTGGCCGGGAGCGGCCACTGCACTCCAGTCTGGGAGACAGAGTGAGACTCCAACTCAAAAAAAAAAAAGATTTAGACATACAGAAAAACCATATCTGTGCATATATACAGATGGTCAGAGTCTATAATGCCATATCTGATCTATTATGCATCTAGGATAATTAGAAAATTATACCATTTTACCTTCCTGTTCTTCAAAGAGGACCAGGATATATATGTGTATATATTTTCTAGAAGTTCATTAAAACAATAATTAATCGATATCTGTGGGATGATGATGATAAAAACTCTCATTCATCTCTAGTTATTTGTGGGATTACTTGAGCCAAGTACAAAACCCAATATTTGGAAAACAATATTAACATTCTATGAATCTAAAACAAAATTACTTTGTAGATTATGAAATCTGGTAATGCTATTCACAAACCAACCCTAAAATGATAATTCGCATATAGAAAAAGATAATAATCAACATTTCATGCAGGTATTATTATATGGTTTATCATCTAGCAACCAAAATGTTCAGATAAACCAAATTATCTTTATTTTTTTAATTCTCAAATTCACTAAATGATTTTTCAACCTGTCATTAAGTACTAACTTGAAGAATCCAGTGATATTTAAGATTTTTTCAAACAAAAATGCTTCATTTATTTGATCCCTGTGAATCTTGTATCAAGAAAGAAAAAAATGTTAGACAAAAATCTTTAAAAAATTAAAATTAGAACTTAATGTTGGAAAAGTGGACCAAAATCTCATTTAAAAATTATCCATATTAGATAGAAGTAATTTGTAAAGATTCTCTTCAGACGGTCATCTTTGTTCCAGTGTACACCTCTTTAATTTGAATTTGGGGTTGCAAGGTGACATCATGGAAAAATATCTAAGCAACAACTTAGTAGACAAGATAAAAATTGGAAAAATTCTGAAAAATAACAACAAAGGTGAACTTTTTTTGGTTTTTTGCAAGAATGCTGGTATCAATTCATTTTAAAAGTGGTATATTATTCTAGCAGAAGTATTTCATAACAATTTAATAACAATTTCAAAACAATTTCATAGCAACCTATTAATGACTTAGGTTGCTATGAAAATTAGCAATCATTCTTATATTTGTTTTACTTTGTTTTTTATTTGTTTTTCATTTTATTTTGTAGGGTCTAAAATTTATTCTATGGGAAAACAGTCTATGTTTTTATATTTACTATAAAAGTAACCCATGGACTGGTTATCGGTTCACAAAATGTGTTTCCTCTATTTCCTATAGAAACCACTTGTTTAAATTTTGTTGCCTCCCTTCAGTTAGCTGTGGTTCTGAACTCAGTGCTGGACAGTGGATGTCAGCAAATGGGACACAGGCCACTTTCAGGCCTTCCCTTTCATGTGTGACAAGCACTGCTCTTCTCTTGCTGACTTGAGGCAGACCAGTCTGTAGATTCGGGGTGCATAAATTGAAGAAGACATAGGTGGAAGATGGGGGCAGCTTAGTCTCCTGAGTCATTATTTGCAGAACTGCCCATGAATTATACACATATCGATTTTTAACTTTCCTGAACAAGAGATAAATTTCTACTGTATTAAGTCACTGAGATTTCACTCCAGCAGCTATATTTTGTTTTACAATATTTCAATTGTGGTATAAGCTATATACAGTAGTAAAATGAATACAGTTTATGAGTTTTGGCAAATGTATGTAGTTACCACCACACAATCAAGATAGAGAACTGTTCTATCAACTCAAAAAGTCACTCCTTATGCCCCTTTTGAGTCAATTTGTCAGAGCATCCTAATTCTTGGCAACTCCTGACCTGCTTTATTTCTCTTTAATTTTGCCTTTTCTGAAATGCATAATTAATGAAGTAATACAGTGCACAGATTGCTGAGTCACCTAGCATATCTATTTGATATCTATCAATGTCATTGAATGTATCAAAAACTGATTATGTTTTATTGGTGAGTAGAATATATCTATTGTATAGATGTGCCACAATTTAACTTTTTTCATGGAGGACCTTTGAGTTCTTTCTGGTTTGGGACATTTATGCAAAAACCTACCATAAATATCCACCTACAAGTTTTTGTGTGAACACACATTTTCACATCTTTTAAATAAATATCCAAGCATAGGATTACTGGGCTCTCTCTCTCTCTATATATATATATATTGAGAGAGAGAGAGAGAGAGAGAGAGAGAGAGAGAGAGAGAGAGAGGGCGTCTTTGTAAGAAACTGTCAAATTATTCTGTGAAGTGTTTGTATAACTCTGCATTTTCATCAGTAATGCATGAGTTCTGGTCACCCTGCATCACTGTAAACAGTACCAGTTATTGACAGTGTAGATTTGATCATTCTCTTAAGTGTGTAGTGGTACTTTTATTCATTTCTATTGTTGTTTTTTCTTTCTTTCTTTTTGTGAGTATGAAGGCTAGGCATGAAGTAGTTGGATGATCTGCTCAGGGTCTCACTAGAAACTCAAGATGCCAGTTGGTCTGCAGTCTCCTCTAAAGCTCAGGGTTCTTTTCTACACTCATTCAGATTGTTGGCAGAATTCAATTATTTGTACTGTAGAACTGAAGTCCCTATTACTTTGCTCTCTGTTGGCCTGAGGTCACTCTTAGCTTCTAGAGGTCTCCCTTCTCAGTCCTCCTCACAATACGGTGGTTTACTTCTTTGCATCCAATGGGAGCATCACTCGGATTCCCTCAGTCTCTAGCCACTAAACTCTCTTTTAAGAACTCACCAAATTAAGTTAGGTCCACCCAGATACTTTCCCTTTAGATTAGCTCAAAATCAACTGAGAAGGGATCTTAATTATATCTGTAAAATCCCTTCACCTTAGCCTTATAATGGAAACTAATCATGGACCTGATATCCCAGCAGTTACAAGTTACAAGCCCTACCCAACCTCAAGGAGAGGGGAAATACAAGGGCTTGGGTCATTGGTGGGGTCAGGGGAGATCATCTTATAATTTTTCCTACTATTTAGTTATTTTAATTTAATTCGTATTTCCCTGATGTTCAATGAGGTTGAACATCCTTTAATGAACTTGCTTGCCAACTGCATTTCTCCTTCAGTGATGTGCCTGTTGAAATCTCTTCACCATTTTTATGTATTTGTTTTCTTAAAATTGACTTTTGAGAATTCTTTATACATTCTGGACACAAATTCTTTGCCTAATATGTCTTTTACAGATATATTCTCCCATCTGTGTCTTTCCTTTTCATTTTCTTACCATTATTTTTTGACGGGCGAGGTTTTTAATTTTAATGAAGTCCATTTTATAATTGTTATTTCATGGTGCATGCTTGGCATATTACATTTAAGGAATATTTGTTTAATTCAAGTTCACAAGGAGTTTTTCCTGTTTTATCTAGAAGTTTTCTAGTTTTAGGTTTTACATTTAGGTCTATGATTTATTTTTATTAATTTTGTTTAAGGGACAAGTTATAACTTTAAGTTAATTATTTTGTTCCTTAAGTTCCAATAGTTCCAGTATCACTTGTTGAAAAGATACACACACCTAATCTCTACAGTCTTAGCAACTTTGCCAAAAATCAATTTGCCATATACGTGTGAGTCTATTTCTGGACTCTCTGTTCTTTACAATTGATTTATGTTTCTATTCTTTCTCTAATATAAAACTATCTAGGTTAATGTCGTTTTAAAGTGATTCAAGTCAGATAATATTAGTAACTTCGTGCTTCTTTTTCATACTTAGTGGTCTTTTAATAATAAGTATAATGTTAACTGTTGTATTTTTTGTTGTTCTCTAATAGATTGAGAAAGTTCCCTTGTATCCCTTGTTTGTTGAGAATTTTTGTCATGAACAGGTATTGTATTTTGTCAAATGATTCTGCATTGGTTGAGATGATTAGAATTTTTTTCTATCATTTAGTCTATTGGTATGACAGAGTTGTATTGATTGATTATAATGTGTTAACATTTGTATATATTGCTGTATTTAATTTTATTGGGCATTTTTGCATTGAAATTTTTGGGGCATATTGGTCTGTAAATTTGTTTTCTTATCATGTATCTTTCTGATTTTGGTTTCAGGGTAATGGTAGCTTCATAAAACACATTAGAAAGCATTTTTTCTTCTAATATTTTCTAAAAATCTTGCATTGAATTGATTTTTTTCATGTTTGATAGAATTCACCAGTACAATCAATATAGTGAACATATTTGAGGTTTTCATTGTTGAAATGTTTTCAACTAATAATTCAATTACTCTAGTAGACATAAGATTATTTCTTTTTTTTCTTTTTTAATATTTTATTTTAAAGATGTGGGTACAGTTCAGGGTTAGGGAGACAAGCGGTCATCCTACAGGTAAAGTCTGGACCTCCCTTCGGTCCCGACTTCTCCTGGTTTGAGATCAGGTACCCTTATTGATGTTATGTGCCCCACCCCCACCCCAGCAGTATCCCACTACTGCCAATCCTTTCTTGTAGTATAAATACATATAAATAAGTATAGATGTTCAGGGTCCATTTGTGAGTGAGAACATATGATACACTGTACTTTGTTTCTGTGATATATCACTGAGTATTATAGACTCCAAATGCAATAAGATTATTTCTTATCTGTTTCTTTTGAGTGAGTTTTGGTGGTTTTTCTTTCGAGGAATTTGTCCATGTTATGTGTTGCTAATATTTATAGACATGAATTTGATCATAATATTCCCATATTATTATTTTAAGAGCAGTATTTTCTTTAGTGGTCCATTTCTTTCATACTTGAAATTGTTAATTTTATATTCTTGCTAATACTGAGTAGAAATTTATCATATATATATGGTCTTAGTGGTTTTTCTCTATTTTTGTTTGTTTGTAATATCATTACTTTCTGCCCTCATCTTTTTTATTTTCTTCCTTCTACTTACTTTTGTTTTACCCTTCTTTTTCTACTTTTTAAAAAAAATAAAATGGAAGCTTTGATTTCAAACTTTTCTCTTTTCTTAATTATTTAATGCTATAAATTTCCCTCTAAATACCAAGTTAGCTGCATTATACAAATTTTGATTTTTTTCTATCGATTTGGAATATGTTTTAAATTCCCTTGAGACTTCTTCTGTAACCTGTGAGTTATGTACGCATGCATCATTTCACTTCCAAATATTTGACTATTTTTCGGGTTGTGATTAATTCCTAGTTTAATTTTGTTATGATCAAAGAATACATCTTGTATGATTTGTGAATAGCATTTATTCATATAAATAGGCATGTGATTTCCTCTCCTTGGCTATTAGTCTAAGAGTGTGAGCCAATCTGGTCAGAAGGTTAGACAGGTTTATCTTTCATCATTGCTTTGTAAGTCTTCGGTGCACAGTGATTCCATATTTTCCTGATGTTAGAATGTACTTGGAAGTGGGGGGGAACCAGTTTGTCTGAGGGTTTCCTCAATGTTTCCACCTCACCATAAACATTAGCCTTCCTCTAAGCCTTTGCCTCAGAGGGTCTTTCTCCATGTTCTTGTTCTTCCCTTACAGGTGCACCACTGTTGCTTGTTACTCTGCTTGTTAGGCTAGTGGCAGAAGACTGGGAAATGCTCTGATGTCCTTGTATAGCCTCAGTCCCTTTGTCATCGGCAGGAGGTCTTCTCAGGGAGTCTGCCCTTCTTTGGTGTTAGGAGATCTCCGATGATCTGCCCCCCTACCATCCCAATTCATTCTTCTCCTTTCCCTAGGTGCAATGGATTTATACCTGTATCCTGGAATGTCAGGGTTATTGTCCTTCTGGTATCTTTAGACATTTGCTCCATAGGGGAGAAGGATTTGGATAAGATCTCCAGGTTTTCCTACAATGCTTGCTTTTTCTTCCCCACTAGCAGAGATACTTGGAGAAGAGCCTCCGAGGGGATGTAGAAGAATCTCTGAATGGATGTAGACTTTCTTGTGTTTTAGGCTCCCAAGGGTTTCCTTCCCTCATGTAAATCCACACGTTTGCAATGTGTTACAAATTTAGCTAACTATTCCTTACCCTCTTCCTTTAGCAGTCCCATCTTCCTTCCACATTCTGCTTCTAGTTAGTCATTACTTGACATTCAGATTTCCTTGAAAGCTCCTATCTATCTTTAGATTTCAGGCTAGTTGATTTTCCTCCAATCTCACCAACTTGATGAGTTCAAGTAAAGTTATTACTTGGTAAATATATCTTTGCCTTATTTTAGGTAGGGAGGAAAACTCTTTCTACATTCTAAGAACAAGCCAGACATTAACTAATACACTTTGAAATCATTTATACATGATGACAGTTACATTATGACTTGAGAACTGTAAATGAGAAACTTGTAAGAAGTAGCTTGTATTTATTAGTGATAGATGCTAAGTGTGCTTCTATTGTTTGCACTTTACAAATGAAGCAATTGCACTTAGGGCATTTTCCAGTTCTCTCAAGGTCATATAGGTAGTAATGACAGAGTTAGAGTTGGAGCACCAAAGTTTATATCCTGGACTTCTATAGTTTAGAATCTCACATGAAAATGTTCCTCACACACATACACACTCACACAGACTACTCACTGCAATAGAAAAATAGATTTTAAAGATCACTTATCAATACAACCACCTCCTTTATGGTTTATTCCTAAAATTCAGGCCTTCAAATATTGTAAATGAACATAAGAATTGACTAAGTTGAATAACTAGCTTAGGGTCTTTGGTACCACAACCGTCATTTCTGTAAATTTCTCAGTTTCCTCTCTATTGAACAATCAAGAAATTTTTCTTCTTTTCTCGGCAACATTTAACTTATTTCTAAATAAATGTTTTACAGATGAATTAATAAGTTAGTGAACAGGCAAATGGATAAATTACACTTGGGAATTTCAGTAGAAAATTTACTAATACTTAAGTGTTTCATTGGTAGAACTTTATGTTTTCTGATAGTATTTTGTTTTTATAAAATTGGTTTCAAATTCCTCTGAACTTTTTTTTTCAGGAAAAATGACATGGTCTGAGTAAAATAGGAAGGAAACTTAGAGAAGTTTGCAGAAATGATAATTGTGATACTCTTCAACTCAGCTAATTTCACATGTTTATTTACAATATTCTAAGGACTATATATTAGGAATAAACTAAAGAGAAAAAAATATAATTCCATAGAGAGAGGAGTTGCAAAAGGATAGAGGGAAAAAAAAACCAAACTGGAGTAACAAATAGTCTCTGAGCTTTGGAAAACATTCCAAGGTAGTTTATTTATCTGTCCCAAAATTAATTCTATAAGATCATTTTATTAAAGCATTGGGAATGTCATTTTGCCCACACAAGCCAGATATGATCTCTTCCATGCACAATAGTCTAAGATGGTTCACAATGTGTGGATAAATTCTGATGCAAAATGTATTCTTTAAGACTAGACATATGTTGACAGTTCACGTGCACATTTATATGAAAGTCCACTGAGGTGAGTGGATTGCCTGAGCCCGTGGGTTCGAGACCCACCTAGGCAGCGAGACCTCATCTCTACAATAAATAAAAAAATTAGCTGGGCATGATAGAGTGTGCCTGTAGTTCCAGCTACTTGGAAGGCTGAGGCGGAAGGATCGCCGGAGCCCAGCAGGTCGAGGCTGCGGTGGCCGGGAGCTGCCACTGCACTCCAGACTGGGCGACAGAGTGAGACTCCAACTCAAAAAAAAAAAAAAAAAAGAAAGAAAAAAAGAAAGTCCACAAAACATTATGCAAACATTTGAGATCACTGTGATTATTAATGAACCCTTAGTGAATATACAACATTTTAAAGGAGGCTTCAGAACAACCAGGAATTCTCTCTCTCTCTCTCTCTCTCTCTCTCTCTCTCTCTTTCTTTCTTTCTTCCTTTTGAGTTGGAGTCTCACTCTGTCTCCCAGGCTGCAGTGCAGTGGCACACTCATGGTCACCCCATCATTGACCAGCTAGGCTCAAGCAGTCCTTCCGCCTCAATCTTCCAAGTAGCCGGAACTGCAGGCATGTGCTACCACACCCGGCTAATTTTTTGATTTATTGTAGAGGTCTCGCCAAGTTGCCCAGGCTGTTCTCAAACCCATGGGCTCAGGCAATCCTCTCACCTCAGCCTCCCAAAGTGCTGGGATTACAGACTTGAGCCACCGTGCCTAGCCATAAGACATTCCTATATAATCCCTTACTATTTTAAATTATTATGTATTTGAAAATAACATTTCAAGTTAGCAACACTTTTTTGTAGTTCAGATTTCCAATTTGTACCTACACATAGGAATTTCTAAAAGCTTTGTTTTTCTTCCTTTAGGTGCCTTAAACAACTAGTGGTTTCTCCTCAGAGTCTGAATATGCAAGTTGGTTGTGTGGAAGTTTGGACTATTATGCAGCCATAAAGAAGGACAACATTATGAACTTCACAGCAACTTGGATGGACTTAGAGTCTATAATACTGAGTGATCTATTACAGAAACAAAGAACCAAGCACCACATGTTCTCACTCATAAGTGGACCTTGAACAATTATCATACCACAAGAAAGGGATTGACAGTAGTGGGAAACTGCCAGGGGAGGGGAAGGCATACCTCATCAACAAGGGTACCTGCATAATGAACATTTGTATACCCAGCTCTGAATTGTACCCCACATCTTTACAATTAAAAATTAAAAAAAAGAGAGAGCGGTTAAAGCCGTAGGTAGCACTCTGGGAAAGGGGAAGGGAGAGGAAACCGTGCTTGAAGTCAATACTTCTTAATATCCTTGCTGCAGAAGGGTCACTATAACCCATCAATGACTCTGCTCTCCTTTTCACATGTGCAGAACTCTGGTCACCTGTGTCACCAGCTTGTTTTTAATACACTACTTGTTTTTATTCATCCTTATTAGCTGTATGTATAGCTGGCATCTATTTTAATGTATAATGTTAGAAGTGTTGTGGTCTAGAATTTTAGTGATATTTGTGACCAGAAATATGCAGTAGGAACTTAATTCTTGTCTATATCAATTAGCTTATGGCAAAATTGATTACATTATATGTCATTTCACTTAAAGTCCTAGTTTCCAAGAACTTATCCATAACACTAGGTGAGAATTTAATGTGACTTTGTGGTAGGGTTGTACTCTAAATCAGGCTGGGGTGATACTAAATTTAGTAACTACTAGGTACTCACTCAGCCCCAGGTACTATGCTAAGCACTCTTCTTATATGGGAATGTTTTCATTTTATGAGCAAGCTTAGAAAAAGTTAACATTACTGTGTAACAAAGATGAAAAAACTGAGTTACAGAGAAGTAAAATTTCCCACGCTTACACAGTTCACGTAAGTGATGGAGCCCAGAGCAGGTCTTAGTTAAAAGCCCACTTTCAAAACCTCTATACTCCTTGTGATCTCAAGTTAGGGAGTACATGTGTTTATAAGTAAAAGGAAAAGAGATCTATAATGAATGCAAATTTCGCACAGTAATAGCTTCATTACAAATGGAGATATATTTAATCAGTTTACATCATATATTTAAAACTATTTTATTTTTACTAATATTTGTTTTCAGAGCTATAAACTTATGAATAACCATTCATATCTAAGTATATAGTTCTTGACTAAATAGCCATAGTGCTGAAATATGGTTTGTAAATAAATTTGTGAATCATCAGATGAAAGTTAAATGTTATATACTATGTTACTTTCTAGAGAAAGACCTCCTCAAATCTTCATCAATAAAGAAAATGCCTTTTTCAGTTGTAAATTGTCAACTGGTCTAATTATAAATCTGTGAGATCCTGGCAAAATGTTTCTGAAATTACATGCTTTCATTACTCCAACTGATCTCCAAGCCTAATCTCATCGAGAAGCCAGAAAATATGCTGTGGTTAATTCAATCTGCTGACTATTTGGCCCCATTGCAAGTTGTGTTACCAGTAGCAAATCTCATGGGTCCTGAATGAAGTCAAACCTCATTTTGGCATAGTACCATTGTCTGGGCATTTCTATGGGAAAATGTGTTCTTCTGTCCAACCAACTAATTTTAAAACAATTGTTGCTAATATGACCAACATTTGAATAACGAGTACCCCATATTAACTTACACTGCATAATTTTGCATTAGCTACTATTATATTAAGTCTTCTGGTGTCATACTCGTGGTGTATTTTTAATATGAAGGATGCCTCTTCCTTGCAATAAAGGACTAAAATTTGTCATTTTCCCCCTACTCTTCCTCTCCTTTCTTAATTTAAACCAATGCTTATTTAAATTCTACCTTAGGCCAAGCACTGTGTTATAGATTTCATACACCCCAGGCATGAGTCAGAAAGAAAATGCAAATCATTTTTCTGCTGACTTTCTAGGCTGGGATTTTTTTCTAATATTTTATCCTGGCACCATACAATTTCAAAGTGTTTTTAAGACTTCAGACACAAAACAAGTAAGTTAGCATAGTGTTCAAAATACCACAGCCATGAAATTTTAGAAAAAGTTTCATTATATATTTATTATATTTAATCAATATCAACTGTAAACACAAATATTAAGTCATTGATGCATTGTTCCTGTATTTCTTTTTTATTATGAATATACATTCTTCTTTATCCAATTTTAATCAGAGTGCACACATAATTTTACATACCCGTTTGCCAGGTACTATTACTTTGTAAATATCTGCTCTATTGTTTTTTGCTGTATCATTCATAAAGAATACATACAATTCTATCTAGCAAATGACTCATAATTTATTTTTCTTATTGTTTGATGCCTAGTGTCTATTTTTGAATAGAAAACTATCCCTCAAATAGTAGGTTAAAACACAATTATTTTGTTATCCTGATTCTATGGGTCTGAAATTCAGACAAGATACAGCATGGACATCTTATTTATGCTCCTTCGTGTATTAGTATTGCCTCTATTAGTACTGCCTAAATGGTTGGGGGCTGGCTCAGATGAAATGGGACTGGGGTCATGTTTATTTCCATGATCCTCCTCCATGGGGACTCTCCACCTAGCTAGCTTGGGCTTCCTTGCATCATGATGGTCTCAGAAGCTTCAGATTTCTTACAGTGTGGCTTATTTCTTCTCACTAATGTAGCAGAAGCTGCCACATATCTTAAAGGCTAGGACTAGAACTGGTACAGAAACTTATTTACTTTGTATTCAGGAATAAGTGGACGAATATACAGATATTTTCATATTTTGCCCTGTAGTAAATGATTTGGTTAGGAGCCTTAAAGGAACAAAATTAGAGGAGTAAGTCTAGGGAAGGCTGAGGAAGTACCATATGGATCATCCTGGGGAATTAGGCATAATAGAAGCAGATCTTGCACTTCATGTGATTGCACGTTGCAGAGATACTCTCAGAAACCCAAGGGAGGTTCTAATGCTAGTACAACGAGCCCGTGAAAAGGACTGGAATGCTGTGCAGGGATCCAACGATATGTGCTCCTTCTCAACAAGGCTAGCCATGCTACGGCCACTGCTCAAAGACTCCACTTGCCACCAGCAGAAAAGGATGCTGAGCACTCAACACAGCAGCATTTCTCAAAGTGACTGGTCAGCCACTCCGATAGTTTTACTCTATCAGTCCCCTCCATCTTACACAATCATAGATAAATCCTTACCAGGTGGATCCATACTCTGTATTGGATATTCTTTTGCCACTCATTCCTGAAATCCTGCCATTGCCCTAATTACTTCAGGGTTACCAAAATGTCTTAACTATCAACATGGTACCCACACAATATTGATTCAAACCAAGAAATTCATTTTTATGATAAAGGAGGTGTTACAACAGACCCCATAATGTGAGATTCATTGGTCTTAACATATATTCTCCACCCAGAAGCAGCTGGCTTAATAGGATATCAGAAAAGCTTTACCTAAGTCACCAGCCTGGAACTTGGCTCTGTCCTCCAGGAGTTGGTATGTGTACTAAATTAATGACCATCATCAGATGTTGTGTCCTCAATAGAGAAATATGTGGATCTCAGGGGAAAAAATTAAAATATGATTGGCCCCTCACATAATCATACTCTGTGACCTCATTGTGAAAATTTTGATTCACATTTTCATGGTCTCATGTTCTGCTAGATTTCAGATTCTTTTTCCATGAGCCGAGCAGAGAATTCCAGGTGAACATTTCAAGTTCCATCAAACGTGAAGCTCTAACTACAGCCCAGTTAGTTAGAACTCTGAAAGGCAAATGAAAGATTTTCTATATTATCACAGATAACTAAACCCGATGCACTTAGATTTGCTGCTACACAAAGACAAAAATAGTCTCAAACCCAACTGATTCTTAAAGCCTTCTCCTAATGCTTCATGGTCCTGTGTCCTGTATCCTGTCACCTCTCCAAGAGGGCAAAGGGTATCTAGAGACCATAATTTGTGCATAAGAGATGCCCACTGCTAGTCACTTGATCGTGTTTCCAGGTTTTTGTTTTTTAACTAGGAAAAAAAATTGTGAGACAATCTTGATACTTTCAATTTAAATATTGAATTACTTGTTTGTTGTTGTTGCTGTTACTTCTATTTTTATTTGTAACTCCTTTCTCCTCACTGAAAACCCAAGGTCTAAGTGACACCACATATTTACTGATTGGCATTATCTCATTCCATGCACATACCAGTCTTAGAGTAACACTACTAGCATCATCATGAACAATATGATTACAGAAATGGCTATGATTTTTGCCCCCAGTACATATTTTGTCTTTAAGATAAATACTACCGGGGAAATTTTTTAAAAAGTCACTGTTTAAAATCATTTTTAAAAATGTCTTTCTGTGTGGTTGTGCCACCAATGCAACATATCATTTGGTTGATTTCTTTTATTTTATTCAGTTTTTTAGACATTAGTTTATTTCAATTTAACTTTGTTTTATAAATTATGAATATTTGCATGACTCCAAAGTTCAAGGCACATTTTTATAATTCTTTTATCTCTGTCCCCTTCATTTTTTTGTTGCTCGCCACTGTAACAATTTTTAACATTTACTCTTTCATTTTTTAAGATAAGCAAATAATTTGCATGTTTGAGTGTAGGTGAGTGAGTGTGTGTGTGTGTATGTGTGTGTGTAGAGAGAGACAGAGAGAATGAGATTGCATTCCCCATCTTTTTCTTAAATGAATAGTAGAATGACAGTAGAAGTTTTACCAGGATGAGTTCAGAGGTTATTTACAAAGATCTTTTAAATTTTATTTTCATGGAAATTAATCAGTTAACAAAATTCCATCTTAGGCTGCTTTGTATCAAGTGAGAACACCTATTTTAAATAAAAGCTCAATAAAAAGAGTTTTCAAAGCCGTGTTCTCCTAGTTTAATTTAAATCCTATTTTTAATTTTGAATGCTAAAATATTCTATATTGTAAAGAGAAAATCTTAGAAGTCAAGATGAACTCATTATTGGACAGGCTGAACTGAAATGACCCACATATGAGATCAGTAGATTTGTTCATACTGGGAACAGGTAAAGATTGCCCCATGGTTTGCTTCAGTTCCCACTGTTTCCACAGGCACTGCTGTTAATAGCTTTGAAAATAAGTTATTATAAAATTCTGAATCATGGTATACAAAGATGATAAAGTAGATTAGAAAACATATTCTAAGCTACTACTGTATATAAGACATTGTGAAAACCACTGTATAGGGGAAACACAGGGAATAGAATAATGGTCCTTGCCTTCAAAGAACAGAGAATAGACAGTTCAGTTGAGGGGATAATATGCCCAAACGACATCAGACCACTCACAATGCATGGGTATATGTACCAAATGCTATTATAGAAACTGAGTTAAGTGCAAAGAGGGTCCACCTTTCTTTATTTTTCCCCAAAGGGTTTTTTTCCATTGATTATTTTAATGCAATAAAAAAACTTTAAAACATATTAGAATTGGGGTTATAAATAGCACTTTTTGGGAAAAGTTCTCTTTAATAAGGCATGTAAATGAAAAAATATTTTAAGAAAGAAAGCATTAGGATATTAACATAAAAGTGTCTCAAAAAGTTAAAAATTTTATATTAATACTACTATTTTAAATATCTGAGATAAAGGACATTTAGATAGCCAGAAAGAAAAATAGTGTATGTAGAGACTGGCACAGGGTGGAAGCTGGTGGTTAGAGATGAAAAGGGATAAGGATACAGAGGAGGAAGAGTAGGAATGAATCTGTCATAAGGGCTCTAAGAGGTACAGATATTGTCAACTAGAAAGGGAAACCAGAGGGAGAGATTTGAAACTCTGAAATACAGTCATGCGCCACCAACTTCTCTATCCATGGCCCAAATGCATAGAATAGGAAATTATTTTTTAATTAGAAGAAATGGGTTGGAAAGTAGAGTGGAAAGTTCATAGGCTCACTTGAAGAGACTTAAAAATTGATTCACAGTTATGTTTCTCTTTGGTGAGTAAAAATTGCCATTTTCTTATTAAGATAGAAGCAAACAAAAGTTATAAGTACTTTTGCTTCATTCAACTGAAAATGATATTTTATTACCAGTAAATCAGGCAATTCTATACACCAAAGATAACCCCTGTAAGATTTGGCGGATTTTATTTTAGGACATTATATGAATTTCTGTGCATGTATGTGTATATATTCATGAGATTATATAATAAATATTTTGCTTTTTAGTTGCTCCTTTGTTTTATTATGGCAACATAATCATTTTTGATGTTATTAAATATTATTTAAAATTATTGTTTTAATGGTAACATAATATTCCATAATGTCCTATTCATTTGTTTTTATTTTACTATGTTGTAGGTAAAGCTAGTAATAATTACTTTTGTATGTAAATTTTTTCATTGATATCTCATAGCTTTCTTTTTTTTATTTCAACAGCTTTAAGGAGTACAAATGGTTTTTCATTTTATGGCTACATTCTATAGTGGGGAATAACTATGAGCTCCACCCCCAACAGTGTACATTGTACCTGATAGATGATCTTTTATTCCTCACCCCCTTCCCACCCTCTCCCTCTGAATTTCCAATGTCCATTATACCATTTCATATGCCATTGCAGACCCTTTGCTTAGTTCTCACTTATATGTGAGAACACATAGCATTTGGTTTTTCATTTCTACATTACTTCATTTAGGATGACAATCTACGATTCCATCCAAACTGCTGAAAGATACAGATTTTATTGTTTTTATTATTTTATATATTTTTTACATATAATATTTTCGATTAATGGGCATTTAAGTTGATTTTCCATATCTTTGCAATGTGAATTTTGATCCAACGAGCATATGAGTGCAAGTGTCTTTTTTGTATAATGACCTCTGTTCCTCTGGGTAAATACAATATAGTGGGGGTGCTGTACAGAATAGTTGATCTACTTTTAAGCGTTTTCTTTACACTGCATCTGAGCCACGTCTTTTGTTTTTTTGATTTTTTAATTTTAATTTTCTTAAGAAAATTCCTAGGAGTGAAATCACTTGGTCAAAATTATATGCAAGTTGTTTCCTCCTTTTTTAACCTTCTCTCCCTCATTCCCTCTTCTTCAGTCTTCTTTTTCAAGTAAGAGAGATTTCTTGAAAGAGTATTGTGTAGCTTTCAGAATAAAAGCGAGAGTGTGATACCCAGGCCTTGACAACAAGAGAAATACCTGTAGCCTCAGCAGCAGAGATAAATGAAATGTTTCTTATGAGTTGTCCATTAAATGATTCAGTGCCAGCTGCTTTCTATTCTTGTGTACTTCCATTCAAGATTCAGATTCCTAAAACAGAGACTGTATTTGGTCTAAGTTGAATTGTGTTCTTTCCATACGGTCAACCACTTATCAGAACCTTATACCATGGAATGGGTGACAGTTCACCAAAATAAATGATGCTGGTAAGACAAAAAGTCAATTATATTTAATAAAGTCAATTATATTCAAGAATTTGATATATGCTCAACTTATATTCTGCTTCTTTCTTCTTCTACATACAAATGCAATAACATAATCAATTATTCTCACCTTAACCCTCTCCCCCGAAGGACATAACTCAAAGTCATATTCTACCACCATATCCATGTGTTTTGGGGCTCACTTTTTTTGACTGCATCATCAATGACATTCATTTCATCATCAATGACATGTAGTTTTCTTACAATCTTCAACTAAATGGTAAAGGAAGAACACCAAAGATAATTAAAAGCTATGAAAGGCAAGCGACAGAGAAGAAAAGAGAATGATTTTGGTTTTTTTGCAGTTTCCCCCCATTTTGTATATTACTATCAAAGTTATTCATACAGAATGGTAAATAGTCTTCCAGAAAAGCTGATCCAATTCCAGTAGGAACATGTAGGAATGCCTGTTTTAGTGCAGACTTGTCAGCAAGGAGTATTAGAAAATGTTTGACAGATAAAAGTACTATTGTTTTAATCTAAAACATGTTGAAACTAATGTGATTGGACATTTTTCATAAGTTTAGTATGCATTTGGAAAGGTTCTTTTGGAAGTGTATGCAATATTATTTGTGCAAATCCTTCTACTGGAGATGTTAAAGACATCTTCAACGCATAACAAGAACCCACTCAGATGACCACTAGAGAATTAAATATATAAAAACACACCAAATGTGCACACATACACATGTGTAAAAGGTTAGTAATTCCTGAAGTATTACATATCTATTTTACATTTAATTTCTCATAGGTAGTAGTGGGCAGTTATATAAGATTATTACATAATATTATAATTAATCAGTCAAAAGTAAGGAGAACAGAAATGTTTTTTAGAAGTAAAAATAAAAATAGATAAAATGAAGAGTCTACACAATATATTGGTAAGTTCAAAGGCACATAACATAAAATCAAAATTTCCTGGTGTCTGAACTACACCTCAGAAGTACATGAGGCACATTAGGAAGCTGAATTATAGCATTATGTACTATTTTATAAGTCCTGCTTGTGAGTGACCTGAATTCAGCAGTTCCCAAGTGGCCTGAGCGAAGCAGCTTCCAAAGGCTGGCGACGTTATGACCAGGGAACAGGCTGCGCTGTGGGAGATGACATCAATAGGTCTTAAAAGCCCTGCCTTGGGTAGGCAGGTGGATGAGAGGGTGAAGAATAGTAAATATGGCCTGAATCTCGCTGTTTCTGGGAGTGTATCCTGAATCGATGCAGTACTTTCCTGGAAATGACATTCCTCTTAATGTGCCTCCAGGTTATCAATCCTTAAAAACCTGAAGACATAGATGACATTTAACTTTGAACTTTGTGTTTAGTGAAGCAAGTGCTAATTAGATATGGTAACTAGGGTAATAATTGCAAGAACATCAACTAGCATTCTTATAGTTTCCACAGAGGGTAGTGAAGTTACCAAAGAGCAAGATTTCACATTTGGTCACAGGCTAATTGAAAGATCCCCTTTGGCTTCAAAGTAACCAAGAATAATGAAAAATGAGGGACTTAAATAGCAAAACAAATTGGAGAAATTTAATAGCTGATAAATATATTCAGACATAAACATCATTTTGGAAACATTTTTTTCTCCCATTGAAATCCAAGAGCATGGTGTTTGTACTAGTATTATGGCATTTTCCAAACACTGCCATATATTATATTATGATCATTTCTCACCAGGCAGTAATTTCTGTGAGAATAGGGTCCAGGGTCCATGAGACATTTACCTGTATAGTGACTGTTACATTTCAAAAATTTAACTGCTTATATGAACTTGTGTAAAGTACTTCATAAAATTTAGAAAGCAGCATATATGTTGGAAATGTTTTTTTAACTTTTATATTTGAAGAATCATTTGTGGAATTACCATGATATATGTATCTGAATGCAATTAAACATATATTTTAATAAAGAGGGTCTTAATTTAAAAAATTTTGTCTTTGTTTCAAATATTTCACAATAACCAATTATTAAAAAATCTGAAATATAACATTTTCAAAAAAATGCTTGATTTTAACAAATTTAAAAAATATAACTCCAATCTTTGTACTATTCTGAGTTATAAAGGAAGACAACATTTGGAGTCAAATTAGATAATCTAGTCTTTATAGAACTAATTCTAAAGTAGGTGGTTATTTAGTTTAAGTTCAAAGTATGTGTTACCTGTTGCTCTTTAATGTATAGGACTTGGTAGTACTGTGAGAAGGGTGAATAGTCAAATTGGAAAATAAATACAATCTTAGCTGTGTTACCAATGTGAATCGACACTTAAAGTTTTTTGTTGTTGCTGTTTTAAAATTATCACCCTGTCAAAATTAAATGTGCAATTCACAGGAAATTTAAAATCTAATCAATATATTGCAATGTATTTTGAATCTCTGATTTTCTGTATGTATTATTTCTTCAACTAACATTCTAAAATAAAATATTAATTTAATATATTCCTATGGTATATTATTTATCTATCCTGGGTCTATCATCCTAATAGTAGGATTCAATATTTCTTGGTCTTTTTATTAATCAAAAGCTTTGCTTTATATTAAATTCTATATCACAAAATTCTATTTTTTAATTCAAGCAGAATGTCTGAAATTTTTTTTACCTCTCACCTATATCTTTTTGTTCTACTTGTGTTGATGTTTGAAGTTAAAGGTCTATACCACATTATCTCTATCTAAACAGTCTTATGTAAGTGAAATAATACTTTATAACTTCAAAGAATAGTATAAGAGAAGGGTAAAGAACAGGGTAACAGAAATTCAGAAAGAAACAGATTGTTCTCCCTGAGGGAAAAGTGAAAAAAAATTGCGAAAGAACTGGCCTCTTTTTTTAAACTCTGGGATGAAAATGGTAACCATAGAAATCACAATAAAACTTAGGCTTCCTTGTCAAAGAATTGCTGTTAGTGAATGACAGCCTCAATACTCTTTAAATCTTTGACCTTATCACCCTTCCCCATATTTTAGAATCTCTTGAAAGAATACACCTGTGCCATTCATGGACTGGAAATTTGGCCTGAAAATTTAAACAGAGCTGAAAATTTGAGCTTCTACAGAGACAGACTATGACACTCAAAGCGCAACAGTCAGCTTTCTATGGGGAATACAAAGATAAAAAGAAAGGGTGGAGACTTGTTCCTCACTCATGTATTTAACTGGTATGTTCTTTCAGTTCATACAGTATAAAAACCCTCTGGCAGACTGAAGGGAACACTTAGTGAAAGAATAGAAAAGTAGCTTCTGAAACTTAAGAAAACAATGAATTAACCAGGACTTAAGAAAGAAGGAACTAAGTTATAGCAGTGGTCGTTTTAAGGTATTGAGAATTTACTCCAGTGGAATTCAGTTTTGGGATTTTATCTACCAAGCATTCAGGAAGACAGGTTGATTGGATCAGTTCAAATCAGGTGATTACTCTAGCATTAATTGCCTATGGCCAATTTGCAAGTTTAAGAAGGATGATTAAAACCACTGAGAAGAACTTCCCCTCTATGCATGGGAGACACTTCCCAGAGGAAGACAAGTATGATGGCATCATCATCATTGCAAAAGGTACTGCCATGATATCCATATGTTTTGGGTCAATATTCAAAACCACCATACTCAGATCATAAATTACTAAACCAACTTGAATATAGTGAAGTCAGTGGCCTCACTGCTAAACATACTAATGTGTTTATCTGGTCATTAATTTATTTATACATTGAGCATTTATTATGGAATAGATATTGTGCTGTATAATTAGAATACAAAGAGTAATAAGATACAACCTTAGATTTTAAGAGTTTGTGGTTTGCCAAACAGGATGAAACAGATAGGTATTAGAAATAATCAACTAAAAACGTCTTCAATAACGAGAACAATTAAAGATACTATGTAGGGTATTTAAGTTTAAGGGGAACAGAAGATATGTTTTATGTATTCATATTATCCTAAGTTCAGTTCAACCAGAGCCGGTCCAGGGTCCAGAATTAAAACAAGCAGAGTAGGCCCTGTCTCTTATCATGTGTGTCTGTGCTCATATTCATTTGTTCATATACAGTGTCTCTCTCTGTTTCACTATTGCCATTTTGATTTTTTTGAATGAAAGAAATTGGTTTTTCAACCAATTTAATTGTCCTCCTGGCCACACCTCTGATTTCCATAGCATGATCACCAAAAAATGTACTGGTGTCTAAAATACCCCTATCGTGGAGTTCTGTCTTCGATGAAGATAAACCATCCGGTCTGGTAAGGGCAGAGTCAATTTTCACATTTTACATGGCTAATAAAAAATAGCCTACAACTGAGTTATGCTTTTTATTTCTTACAGCTAAGAACGCACCTAGCTAAGGCCTATGTAGCGGTCAGTGGAAGAAAAAATCTGAATAAATTTTGTCATCAATGTAGTGTTTTCATTATAAAAAGTTGTGAGGCCTGTTTCTAGCTTCTGCAAATAGATGTATGAATATTATAGCAGATTTGCATGTGTGTGCAATCATTTAATCCTATTTAAATAATATTCCATATATTTAGAACTATGCAGTTAAATACCTTCATATTCAAGCGCATGCATATAGACTTATTCAGTAATAATTTTATATCTGCAAGGCAAGGCAATGTCTTGGTATCACAAGAAACATGTCCTTTACTTAAAAATTTGGGGTTACACAAAGTTATTTTATGTCAAAATATTCACCTACTCTTTTTTTTTTCATTAATCAGTATTTTTTATTATGGTTTTGTGGGGTACAGTGAAGGGTTAGGTGTACAATTACGTTTCATTCAGGCACCCTGTTGATAAGAGGTGTTTTCCCATCCCCAGACAGATATTTGCTACTGTTAATCCCATCTCCCTCCCCCCCATAGTTTCCCAGTACCGTCAGTCATTTTCTTATAGTACTGCATTGGATGTTCAAGGTCCATTATATGAGTGAGAACATGTGATATTCGGATGTTTGTTTCTGTGAGAGGTCACTCAGTATTATAGACTCTAGTTCCATCCAGGTTGCAGTGAAATTCATGATTTTGTTCTTTTTTATGGCGGCGTAGTATTCCATCGTGTATATGTACCACATTTTTTAATCCAATCCTCTTTTGATGGGCAGCATGGTTGTTTCCAGGTTCTTGCTATTGTGAACAACGCTGCGATAAACATACGTGTGCAGGTATCTTTTTTATAGAGTGATTTGTGTTCTTCAGGGTATATTCCCAGTAGGGGGATTGCAGGGTCATATGGAAGGTCAATTTTTAGAGCTTTTAGGAATCGCCACACTGCTTTCCACAGAGGTTGCACTAGTTTACACTCCCACCAACAGTGTAGAAGTGTTCACTTTTCACCACACCCTCTCCAGCAGCTGTTATTTTTTGAGTTGTTGATAATTGCCATTCTGACTGGAGTTAGGTGGTATCTCAGTGTGGTTTTGATTTGCATCTCCCTGATGATTAGTGAGGTTGAGCATTTCTTCATGTGTTTGTTGGCTGCTCAAATGTCTTCTTTTGTGAAGTGTCTGTTCATATCTTTTGCCCATTTTATAATCGGGTTGTTTGTTTTCTTCTTTTCAGTATGTTTCAGTTCCTTGTAGATCCAGGATGTTAAGCCTTTGTCAGACCTAGAGTTGGCAAATACTTTTTCCCAGTCTGTAGGCTGTCTCCCTGCTCTCTTGATGGTTTCTTTGGCTTTGCAGAAGCTTGTTAGTTTAATAAGGTCCCATTTGTCTATCTTCTCTCTTAAGTCCTGTGGGTTTCGGGTTTTGTACAGGAATTGGATGCCAGCTCCGATTTCCATGAGAGTATTTCCTTCCTTTTCTAAGGTTCTTATGGTTTGAGGTTTTACATTTAGGTCTCTGATCCATTTGGAGTTAACCTTTGTGCATGGGGATAGATAGGGGTCCGGTTTCAATCTTCTGCATGTGGTCAGCCAATTTTCCCAGCATCATTTACTGAATAGGTTCTCCTCTCCCCATTGGTAGGTGGCTTTGTCGAAGATGAGTTGGTTGAGAAATTGAGGTTTTGCTTCTGGAATCTCAATTCTGTTCCATTGATCTATATGCCTGTTCCTGTACCAATACCAAGCTGTTTTGATGATTGTAGCTTTATAGTAAAGTTTGAAGTCTGGTATTGTGATACCACCTGCTTTGTTTTTTTTTTTGCTGAGGATTGTTCTGGCTATTCTTGGATGCTTGTGTTTCCATATGAATTCCTGTGTTGTTTTTTCTAGGTCTGAGAAGAATGTTGTTGGTAATTTAATGGGTATTGCATTGAATTTGTAGATTTCCTTAGGTAAGATGGACATCTTCACAATGTTGATTCTTCCAATCCATGAGCATGGGATATTTTTCCACTTGTTCATATCACCTTTGATTTCTTTGAGCAGTGGTTTGTAATTTTCATTGTAAAGGTCTTTCACGTCTCTGGTTAGGAAGATGCCAAGGTATTTCATTTTTTTTGTGACTATTGTGAATGGAACTGTGTTTTTTATTTGGGTTTCTGTTTGTTTATTATTGGTGTAGAGAAATGCGATTGTCTTTTGTACATTTATTTTGTATCCTGAGACTTTGCCAAAGGCTTTTATCAATGTAAGGAGACCTTTGACAGATTCTCTTGGGTTTTCAAGGTACACCATCATATCATCTGCATAGAGAGATAACTTGACTTCCTCCTTTCCTATTTGAATATCTCTGATTGCCTCCTCTTCTCTGATTGCTTTAGCCAGGACTTCCAATACTATGTTGAACAGGAGGGGAGAGAGTGGGCATCCTTGTCTAGTTCCAGTTTTCAGGGGAATTGGTTCCAATTTTTGTCCATTTAGGAGTATGCTGGCTGTGGGTTTCTCGTAGATGGCTTTTACTATTTTGAGGTATGTTCCCCATATGCCTAGATGTTCAAGGGTTTTCATCAAGAAAGGGTGCTGGATTTTATCAAAAGCTTTTTCTGCATCTAGTGATATGATCATGTGGTTTTTGTTTTGACATCTGTTGATATATTTAATTACATTTATGGTTTTACAAATGTTGAACCAGCCTTGCATGCCAGGAATGAAGCCTACTTGGTCATGGTGGTTGATTTTTGAGATGTATTGCTGAATCCAGTTTGCTAGGATCTTGTTGAGAATTTTAGCATCTATGTTCATCAAAGATATTGGCCTGTAGTTCTCTTTCTTTGTTGGATCTTTACCTGGCTTGGGTATCAATGTGATGTTGGCTTTGTAAAATGATTTGGGGAGAGTTCCATCTTTTTCAATCGCCTGGAATACCTTCAGTAGGATTGGTATCAGCTCCTCCTTGAATGTCTTGTAGAATTCTGCTGGAAAGCCATCTGGACCAGGGCTTTTTTTTGTAGGAAGTTTTCTTATTACGTAGTCGATTTCCTTGATTGTTATTGATCTATTTAGGGTCTCAATTTCTTCTGGTTCCAACCTAGGTAGGTTGTGTGATGTCAGAAAGTCCTCCATTTCCTTCTGGTTTTTAAGTTTGTTTCCATACAAGTGTACGTAGTAGTCTCTAATGATCTTTTGTATTTCTTCAGGGTCAGATGTGACTTCATCTTTTGTGTTTCTGATTACGCTTATTTGGTTTTTTTCTCGTTTTTTCTTGGACAATCTAGCTAGGGGACCATCAATCTTGTTTACCTTTGGAAGAACCAACTTTTTGTTTCATTGATTTTTTGTTTTATCTTTTTGTCTTCTATGTCCTGGATTTGGGCTTTTATTTTGGTGATCTGGATTCTTCTGTTGAAATTAGGGTTTTTGTGGTCTTGCTTTTCCAGCTTCTTTAGGTAGCTTGTTAGGTTGTGAATTTCTGTTCCTTCCATTTTCTTCATGTGTGTTTGTAGGAATATAAATTCCTCTCTTACTACAGCTTTCAGGGCATCCTAGAGATTCTGGTAAGATGTTTCTTCATTTTCATTTGTTTCCAGGTATCTTTTGATCCCTGTTTTGATTTCGTCATTGACCTAGGAGTTGTTTAGCATCATGCTGTTTAGTGTCCATATCTTTGTGGGTTTTGGGGGGACTTTGTTGGTGTCAATGTTTATTTTTATTCCACTGTGGTCCGAGAAGGTGTTTGGTAGAATTTTGGTCCTTTTAAATTTGCTTATGCTTGATTTATGGCCGAGTATGTGGTTGCTCTTAGAATATGTTCCATGTGGTGATGAGTAGAATGTGTATTCTCTGGTCTTTGGATGGAGTGTTCTGTAGGTATCAATTAAGTCCATTTGGTCCAAAGTCACATTGAGGTTCCGGATCTCCTTGCTGATTTTTTGTCCTGATGATCTGTCTAGGGTTGTGAGTGGGGTATTAAAGTCCCCAGTTATGATAGTGGTAGAGTCAATATCTTTCTTTAGTTTTCCAAGAAGTTGCTTTATGAAAGTTGGCACACCTATGTTGGGTGCATGTATGTTTAGAATAGATATTTCTTGTTGATAGATTGAGCCTTTTATCATTATGTAGTGGCCTTCTGTATCTTTTTTGATTTTTAATAGCTTGAAGGGTATTTTGTCTGAAATTAAGATCGCTACTTCTCCTTTCTTTTGTATTCCGTTCGCCTGAAAGTTTGTTTCCCATCCTCTTACTTTGAGTCTGTGGGTGTCCTTTTTAGTGAGGTGAGTCCCTTGAAGGCAATAGATTGTTGCCTGATGATATTTTATCCATTTTGCCATTCTATGTCTTTTCAGTGGTGCATTTAGTCCGTTCACATTTAGGCTAATAATTGAAATGCAAGAGTTGATCCCTGTCATAAGGTTCTTACAGAGTTGATCCTGTCTATTTGTTGCCTTTCTTTGTGTTTTGGAGTTGGTTCATGTGTGTTTTTAATCTTTTGCCTGTACTTTTGTGAAGAATGCTGTTGTTCTTTTTTCTTTTTCTTCTGTGTTCAGTACTTTCTTAAGTGTTTCTTGTAGAGGTGGTCTGGTGGTAGCGTAGGTTCTTAGGGATTGGATGTCTGGAAAAGATTTCAATTCTCCCTCACTAATGAAGCTTAGTTTGGCTGGGTAGGTTATTCTTGGTTGAAATTGTTTCTCTTTTAGAACTTTGAAGATAGGGCTCCAGGCTCTTCTGGCCTGAAGGGTTTCTGTGGATAAATATGCTGCTATTCTAATTGGTTTTCTCTGTAGGTAGTCTGGCCTTTTTCTCTTGCTGCCTTTAGGATTTTTCCTTTCATAGCTACTTTGTTTAGGCGAATTATTATGTATATGGGAGTTGGTCTTCTCGTTTGTTGTCTTGCAGGGGTTCTCTGAATCTCTTGTGTTTGAATTTTTTCATCCTTAATGAGATGAGGGAAGTTTTCTTAAATGATTTCATGAAATGTTTGTTCCAGCATGGCTTCTGTTTCTCTTTCTGCCTCAGGAAGCCCAATTATTCTTAGGTTTGGTCTCTTGAAGTGATCATTCATCTCTTGCAGGTTTTGTTCTGTCTTTTTGAGTTTCTTTTCTATGCTTTTGACAGTTTGGGTTAGTTCTGTGTTTTGGTCTTCGAGCTCTGAGATTCTTTCTTCGGCTTGGCTGATTCTGCTTTCCATGCTTATTAGTCTGTTGTTCATTTCCATCACAGTATTCTTTATTGCTGTCATTTCTGACAACAGCTCCTTCCTATTTTCTTCTTGTCTCTCCTCAATTTTTTAAATTCTCTCCATTAATGTCTTGATGTCTGGGTTTGTTGCATGTCACCAGTCATTCTGGGGACTCTTCATTGTCTGTGTTCCAGAATCTGTTTCTCAGTGTCTGATTTCCCAGGGGTCTGTGTAGGACCTATATTCTTCTTTTGGTTTTTTCTTCATTTGTGCGGTTTTTTTCCCCCTCTTTACTTTTTCCTTCCCTCCACATCACCGTCTTCTTTAATTCTGTTATTCAGGGGTAAAGGGATTGGTTTTACTTCTGTTTGTTCAATCTCCTATTCTTTATGTACGTCCTCTTACTTTGTTCAATTCTGAAGTTGCTCTGTAGGTTGGAGGTGGTCCTTTTTGCAGTTTTGAGATGTATTTAAGGGGAGAGCTGTGATTCAAAATCTGTCTGCAGGTCCTGGTATTCGCTGACAGGCGTGTGGATAATGTGGAACCCACTTCCCACTGCCCTGGAATCTTTCCAGGGCAGTGGGGCTGTAGGTTTACTCCCTGAAATAAAATGTGGTTAGCAGAGGGGAAAGAATGGAGCAGATAGTGGGTTGAAAAGGGGAGTGGAGAGATAGAGGAGTAAAGGGGGAAACAAACGAGTGTGCCAACAAATATAGAGAGAGGCCTATACTGAAACAGATAAAAACAATAGACCACAGCTACAGTCGAACCAACTCTCATACAAACAAAAATAAAACGTATAGTGATGCTAATATACAAGCTAACCAACCACCTTGTTAGTGTGCTGTTCCTCTATACAAAGATATGGTTTACAGGGAGAAGAAAAGAGAAGAAAAGGAAAAGGAAAAAAGAAAAAAGGGAACAATACAGTAGGAATAGAATTAAGTCATTAAACTGATAGAATCAATGAAGCACACTTAGAGACCTTTCGTTTAAGTCCAATGTCCTTTCAGGTCTGATTTCTAGTTTTCTTTTCAAGCTGGTAAATTAGTTTGCAGTTAGAGTCAATTGCCCCTGATCTGCTGTGAAGGACAGTTCAGATTAACTTCCTTCAGCAGTTTGGTCTATGTCTTTATCAAGCTTGTTTCTCCCGTTTCGGTGTTGTTACCTTGAATCGCCAGCAGGTGGTGCTATCTCATCTGCTCGCCCCAGAGGGGGTGGGGCCGGACAGGAACAAGATGGCTGCCTGCCTCCAAGCAGGCAACAGGAGCCCCACGCCGGGTGGGCAGGATAGTCTCGGATGCAGGATAGGTGGCAGCAATCCCAGCAGATCTTCCCTGAAGCGGTTCGTTGTGGATCTCCTTGGGCCACGTGTTGCGATATGCTACCCCTCCCAGAGGCTGCAGCGGCGGTGGGGATGGCGGCGGCAGAGGCAGTGGCGGTGGGGGTAGGGCAGAGGTGGTGGCGGCGGCGGGACCCTTTGGAATGCAGTCAAAACTGTCCAGTCATTGCAATGGCAGCGGCCGAGCTCTGTCTGTAGAGTAGGCTGCGATGCTGGGGTCCCCAGCCCCCCGGAGCAAGAGTCAGAGACCCACTGCAGATCTCCCTTGCAGAGGGCTTCAGACGCCGGGTTGTCCTGTCACCATCTTGTCGCGTCCCTTCTCACCTACTCTTTTAAAGGAATGAAAATAGCATTAGTCAAACCCTATGTAAATGATAAGTAAACATAAGGGCTTTAATTTTTTAAAAGTCAATATGGCAGTTTTTACCTTCAAAATACATTCGAGATGAGGCTTAGATGAGAGTTGGGAGCAGTCAATATCCAATATGGTAATCTCCATCAATCAGATGAATACATTATTTAAAAAGTTATCAGATCATTTTTAATTTGGAGGAACATTCATGAATAAGCTTAATAGGTCATTATGTAGGGGAAGACAGTACAACATAAGGACCTAGAAGTTGTTGGGTCCTAAAGTCAGACTGTAAGGGATTGTTTAATTGCCATGTCTCTTTCCTCATCCATAAATAAGAGTAGCACCTACTTTCAGTTTGGATTACATGAAGTAATACATATGACGTGCTCAGAACAGTGTCTGTCATATAAAAAGCATGTGTTCTTGTAAGCTAAGACTATTATATTCTGTGAGGCAATCTAAGCAGTTCTTAGAAAAATTAATTTTCCAGTGACTATAGCACAGGGTCCTGGTTGTGACAATTTTAAACTTTTCAATATGGTATATATTCATTTAGCAAATATTAATCTAGTACATACCTTATGACAAGTACTTTATTATATACTGGCTGCAAAGATGGTGCTTACAGTCAAAGAGCTTAAGGACTAAAGCAGAAAGGCAGTTTTGTAGCAAAAACCTCAACACAATAGCATAGCTGGAGTGGCAGAATTAGACACTGGACGCCATTGGAATACCCTCAAGATAGTGTTATTCAAATCTCCCTTCCATGTGAGAGCACTAGAAAGTCTTCAGAGAGCAGTTGACATGAGTCGAGTCTTTAAATCTTCTTAAGGATTCACCCAGTAAAAGGCATGAAGGAAATCTATGTGGGTGAAACAGCACATGCAAGAGGTGTAAAACATCATGGTGAACTTTGGGAATGGTCAATAGTTTCATACAAATAAAACTTAACGTGATAAGAGATAAACCTTGATATTTGAGCAGGGAGTCAGTTAAGTGCCTTGCTAAGGAAACCTGAGCATGGAAACAGTGGGGACCTGATATAGTGAGATAGATTGATTTCAGAATGTTAAATCCAGTGATGTAGCA
The DNA here is from genome assembly GCF_000164805.1 of Carlito syrichta. NCBI lineage: Eukaryota > Metazoa > Chordata > Mammalia > Primates > Tarsiidae > Carlito > Carlito syrichta. The sequence continues at coordinate 119,142 of NW_007257476.1, forward strand.
GGTGATAGATCAGAATTATGGGGTCTAACAGCCTTGATCATGTTTTAATATTTGTAATTTACTTATTTATATTATATTTATTTTTTGTTTCTTTCCACTAGAATGTAAGGACAAGGAAAACAAGGACACTCATCTGTTTCCTCAGCATCTAGAGTAATGCCTGGCACATGATAGATGTTCAATAGGTATTTGCTGAATAAATTAAAATTTCAATAGTTTAGGTAAAATAAATGAAAGCAGCATTATTAAAGCTGGAAAAAAATAGATTTAAAGAAGCACAACTGTAAACATTTACGACTGATTAGATGATAATGAAGGAGCCAGAGATTTTCAGCAAATATCTAGTATCTAAATGGAATCATACCATTTCTTGAAAAGGGAAGTATATAATTTCTTACACACATATATATGCATTTGACCCTTGAACAACATGGTTTGAACTCTTGCAGGTCAACTTTTACATGGATTTTTAAGTATGCCTGCCTCTCCTGCTCTCCTTTTGCCTCCTACACCTCTTCTGCCTCTGCTACCCTGGAGAAGAAAAGTGGCAGAGTTGAAGAAAGGAAGAAGAATGTGATGTGAAGAGGAAGGGTGTTAAGCCATACAGGAGTTTAGATTTGGGCACTTGGTTCTCAAAGGTCATATGATTGCCAGCATACAGATGTCCAGGAAGTACTTAGATACATGGCCCTCATATTCAGAGATATTCAACATATTATTAGGGTTATAGTTGATTTGCGAATGTATGAGGGGAAGAGGACCCCAAAACAGCTGGAAATATCTTTTTTGCAGGGTGTGTCCCTTGTAGTACCTTGAATTTGTTCCTCTGGATCAAAGGGTCAACCAAAGTTTTTATCAGGAAGTTTTGAGACGGTTGTGTCATGGTTTTTTGAAGAAGTGTTCTGAGTTGTGCCAAAAAGATAACTGGTTCTTCCACCATGACACTTCACCTGCACACACCACACTGACCAAAAACAGCATGACTACCATTCCCCACCCTGCCTATTCACAAATCTCACCCCAAGTGACTTTGTTTTGGTTCAAAGGGAAACATTTTGCCAATATGGAAGAGGTGAAATAAAAAACGGCAGAAGCACTAAAAGACAACAAAGTTAACAAGTTCAAAACTATTTGAGCAGTGGAAAAAGTGTCTCAATAAGTGTATTGCATCAAACGGAGAGTAGTTTGAAGTTTAAACATGTAAAAATAAACATACAATTTTTAAATAAATAAATTCTGGGTTTTTCAGGTCCCCTTTGTATTTAAGTCCAATCCCTGAATGTATAATCAGTATCTTTCACCAAATAGTAGTAGTTTCTGGATGTCCTGCACGGTGTATTTTTTTTTATTTCCTTTAACCGTCTTTGTTCCTTGACCACCTTGCTTCACTCATATTGTTTATATCGTGTGTGTGTGTGTGTGTGTGTGTGTGTGTGTATACAAATATAGATTGCCTTTGATATAGCATGCTGTTGGGAAACAGCGTGCCTTGATTAAGAGAATGAGTATCAGGATCACAGAGATGTGAGCTCAAATCCACTCAGATAGTACCTAGGAAGAAATGTTATTTATTCTCTCTGAGCATCAGATTTTCATTTTTAAGTGTGAATGTCCAACCTCAAAAGTTATTACGAGTATTACTGTGTTTAGTACAGTGCTTGGACACAGCTGACTCAATTAATTAGCTATGATCATAACTTTAATCATTACTATACTAAGTGTGAAGACTGCGTTGCATCTAATGGCAAATTAGAGATGATAAAATTAAAAGCATTTAGACAATTGATGATTATTTCTGAATTTGCTCTGTTGCAAATTTTAGATGTTCTTAAAACTAGTTTGCATTTTAAAGCATATTGGTGTAAGCATTCATTTTCATAAAAATAAGCCTTAGTTAAAAGATTTCTGCTACGGTAATGTTAGATTATCCAGCCAGAGTAATTATTGATTTGGCTCTGATAGATTCTAAAAGATCAATTACATGGGTTGTAGTCAAATTACCTCCTTCTGGATCTAGATGTTTCTACCATGAAATACAGGGTACTCCATGAAAGAATATCTTATGATTGTACAGGAATTTTAAGTGCACAATCCCTCTTGACCTCCCTTATCATTCTGTGAAACTGGCAGGTCAAACATTATTATCTCTGTGTTGCAGATGAGGAATTTCAGGCTCAGACTGATGGTAGCAGATACATCCAGCAAACAATGAAAAAGTAGTTTTCAAAGCCAGCATCAGCTGACTACAGTTTATTGCATGTTTCCTATTCCTACTATTTCTTCATCTCTTGCCTGGCCATTCTGCACAGGTGGTCAGTAGGAAGGAACTACAACAGAGGTAATGTGTCTGGAGAAAACTGAGTTTGACTGCAGAAATTAACAAGCAATCACGAAACATAAAATGTAAAAATATCTAACATTGTACTGGATTAAACTTACACTGTTATGTCGCAAAATGCACCCCAGAATGGCTCTGTCATATTCTGTGTAAGAGGTATTTCATAAAATTGCTAGCCTACTATTGCTTTCTACCCCTTTGTCAACCAGACTTCAAAGATAAAATGAATGCCAGGAAGCCTCACTACTAACAACGACTTAACCTAAACCCTCATACACTTCCTAGCATTGTATAGAAATGTTGACTCTTCTCCATCCAGTGCTAATAACATCTCTTGTGGCCTGAATCCCGTCAATTTCCACCTACTGAGCAAACCTATTCTTTCAATAACACCCTCTTAAGTCTGTTCAATATTGAAACAAATAATCCTGTGCACAACTGAAATGCGGCTTTGTAAATGTTATGCATTTTAAACTTCTGAATTTCTTTCATATTCTAGTTCTATCTACAAAAAGGAATCTGTTTTACTAGGAATCACTTACTATCCTTTCTTTTCCTGTCCTCTGGCTGCACTTTTCCATTGCAGCATGACTGGCCAATAACCACCTAACTATAGAGTCTGAGAGAATCTTTATTTTCAGTATTTTTTCTGTCTTCGTCTTATCTGCTTTCGACATAACTTTGGATGGTATCTATATTCCCCTTAAATTTCGCTTCTCTTACGTGCTTCCCTAAGTGGTCTTTATCCTTATATTTCTGATTACTCCTACTGGGATTTCTTCTTTTTTGCTGGTTGTTCTGAATGTTTTGGCATTCTCCAGGATCCTGTCCTCAGTTCCCTTCTCATGCACGTATCCTCCTTATTGGTCTTCCTCCCCTCTCTATGATGATGGTGCTTAAGTGCCTTATTTCATCCATCGCCAACACTTCTACTTGTTCCTTGGTAACACAAGTTCAACATATTCCAAATTAATTTTGTGATTCCTTCCAAACACCCACCCCTTGTGAACTTCTTGTCCTGTACTTTCTGTCTTGTTGTATGACACCATCATCCATCCAATTTTCCAAGCTGGGAATTACCTTTCGCGCTTTCTTCTTCATCTCCTAAGCCCCTATGTCTCTTAATTTTTTTCATCCTACATCTTAAATACCTCTCAAATCCATTTAAGTCGCCTCAGCTCCAAAATCATTGTTTTACTTTGTCTACATTATTTCCTAAGTGGATTGTTTTAGTGGTCCTTTCAACTCATTCTCCACACAACAGTCAATAATCTTTCTAAAACATACCTCCTTTATGACATATCTCTATAAACAAAGTTTGGATTACTTTGTTCCTTCAAATTTAAAGTTCATTTTTAAAAATTGAGTTCACATAACCCTTCTTTTTTTAAATTTTCTTTTTTGTTATTGTTGTTTTTTTGTTTTGTTTTTTTGAGTTGGAGTCTCACTCTGTCTCCCAGGCTGGAGTGCAGTGGTACTCTCACCGCCACCCCAGTGTCAACATGCTGGACTCAGGCAATCCTTCCGCCTCAACCTTCCAAGTAGCCAGAACTATAGGTGTGCACTACCACACTCGGCTAGTTTTTTGATTTATTGTAGAGATGAGGTCTCACCAAATTGTCCAGGCTGGTCTCGAACCCATGGGCTCAGGCAATCCCCTCACCTTGGCCTCCCATAACCTTTCGATATTTAGTTGTGCACACATTCCTCCAGTCATTGCTGTTGCTGTTCATCTGTTGCTTCTTCTGTTCAATTCTTGATTATCTTAAAATCTTAGCTAAGAAATCACTTATTATGAGTCATTTTCCCAAATTTCTCAATTGTAGATTTGGGTAAGACTCTTCTTTGTATTTCCTATCCATGTTTTCATATAAATCTTTTCATGCTGACACTAGTAGAATATCACATATTATAATAATCCTTTTTTTATCTCTCCCTTTATTGAATGTCAGCTCCTTTATTACAGAAAGCCTGTATTTTGCCTGTTGACCTCAGAATCTGCCATGGCATTTGAAATGCATTCTTCTCATAATAAAATATTATGAAATGCCTGAAAATGCTATTGATTTGAGGGAGGCATGTGGCAGGACAAGGACTGGTCCAGGCAGTGAGCATACAACTATGGAAAACATAGGCAATGCACCAGCCCTCAAAGAGCATACATTCCAATAGGGGAAATGAATACCTAAATTATGTCCTAAATGATTAAACAATGAAGTCATTTCAAATTTCTAATCAGTTATTTTTTAAAAAACAGAAATTGGAATGACAGCTCTTCTTTAAATTGCAGCTCTTCTTTAAATTGCACCAAAATTCCTGGATGAAGTGTAATGATAATACTAGACAAGAAGTTTTATCTATAAACTTCATATTAAACTTCAGAGTGTCTCTAAATGTGTATGATTTAATGTAAGTATGATGATCATCTGATAAAAGTCGTAGAAAATACTGTAAACAATTACATTGACTTAAAACATTTTAAATCAAACTTTGCATATAAGATTTATTTCAGAAATCTCAAACCATAAAGTATGCAAAGAAAATGGGCTATGAATGGATGAGAGTCTAAAAAAGTGTCTAATTTCTAATCCCAGCTGCAAGGAAAAGAATGTCAACTATGTTAGACTGTGGCTGTGTCTGCATCCACAAACTGATTTTTAAAATGATTGAATTCATTTAAATGGCCAGTTATTTTGACAAAAACCAACGACTCAAAGTGGCCAACTCTAGTCAATACCTGGTTGTTTGCTTCAGCCTACTTCCCCTCTCAAATTGGTTTCTATGTGTAGATAGTCTGTGTATCAAGAATTCAGGGTGGGCTACTAATGTCATTTTGTGAAAACAACATGTTACCAAGGAAGAGTGTTTTCTGGCCATTTGCTCTTGGCCACCCATGTGTCTGAGAGTGCAGTACCATTGGCTCAGTGCCTTAGGGTGCCACATTCTTCTCATTTTCTGAGGGTGCGGGAAAAATAGTTTGATTGGAAAATGGTCAACCTGGTGTTTGTGGGGACACAGTTGCCACAGAGAGTCGTTATCAATACCAGGATAAACCAGTGGGAGCTGCTACTGAAGAACCCAGCCACTTGTCCTTTCCTTTAATTAATTCACCTGACTGGTCTGTTGGCTAGCTATGTTTACTCAAAAGCACAGACTTGCAAAAAATGTTTTTAAGTGAAGTCACTTTGCTTTTGAATTGGATTTGTTTCTATAACAATCCCCCAGCTTCAGTTTCTGTCAAATATAAGATCAACTAGTATTTTTCTGAATACAAACACTAACAAATATGCTTGCTGCAATTACTATGACTGCCTTTTTATTATTGTTAGGAGATATTGAAAGGCTTAATTGCTTGTATTTCTTGTAATGCTGATTAAAAATAAGAAAAATGCCCACATACAATTCAATGAGAACTGAGAGAAAAACAATGTATGGCTGAAAATATCATCTTAGGCTCCTGCTGGTCCTTAGCCAGGGTTATTACTATACAGTATACAGTATTACTGTACTATAGTACAAAATTTATATTGAGCATACTACATGCTACCATTTGAGTTTATTTTAACAATGCCTGTTCCTTACACTGAATCCATATATCTTATTTTTCTTTTATGTCCTTGAGTAAAAAGAAAATATGCTTGCATCCTATTGCATATTTGATTTTATCTCACTAGGTAGGTCAAAGTCATTTAGAAAAACATATATAAAATAGGTATGGTGTTATTATTACAAATCGAGGCTGCCCTGACTAATCATTTTCTGTGGGTTAGAGATAGAAATAGTGGTGATGGCAAAACCATAGGAGGAGGATCTAATTAACTCACTCATACTTAGATATTTGCATTAGGAAGAAATGACTGGAAAAGCAATCACTGACTACTCTTCAGGACACCCGAGTCAGCAAAATCACCTGGCCAGGGTTGAGAGAGAGGTCCTCATGTTGCACATTTTGTGTACGATTTTAAGCAGAACTCAAAAGCCAGAATACAGTAGCTGTGGATGGCATTTATATTTAGTAAGAGTGCAATATACTCGTTTGAAGTTGGGAGATGAGTATTTATTGAAACAGCTGGCAAATCAGCAGGAAAATGCTGATTTTGAAAAAACTATTCTTCTTCTGTGGAATCAGACCTACTGTATTTAGCAACACTATTATAATTGAACACAAAAACTGCATTAAAATACCATTAAGAAGGAGACAGAAATCCAGAAAAATAAGAGAATTCGAAGTTAAAGACTGAAGCAGCCTTCCTGAGTCAGCGCTTTTAAACATAAATGCACAAATGGTCTTTCAAGTGTGACATGAGATGAACCGACTGGACTCTGTTTCCCCGTCACTTATGGCCACTGTCAGATACAACCAGAATATTTTTCCAGGCTGACCTCCTCCAGCTTATCTATCTACACACACACGAGCATCAATTTCATCCCTCACAAAATTAAAACACCAGTAAATTGGATGAAATTTTAATTTTAGCATGATATGAATGTAGCCTAACCTTTCCCTGAAAATAATACATGCAGTAGTAAGGGACATTCTGTCACTCCTCCTGACCCCTGTTCCAGAGCTTAGGAACACAGAACTGTGCTATTATACAGACAAGGAACCTAGTGGATCATCAGGTCATTTTCTACAAATGAGAACGCCGGGAACTGCTTAATTTATGTAACTCGCTAAAGATTACACAACTGGTTTGTCGCTAAGACCAAATCTTATGATTTTTAATCCAGTGTCCTTTCCAGTACTCCCTTTGCCATCTCTTTAGTTTGTCAGCAGTGTATAAAATAAAGATAGACTTTGTCCCAACCCTGCGTCTTAAAGACAACCAGGAGGGCAGAAGTGGGTATAAACAGTAGGGTGCTTTCTGAAGTATTTAATGGTTACTATTTTCTCCTCCTACATTTACTAATGACAACAACCAAGTAGGGGCCATCCACCTCCCCAGTGCAGGCCAAGAATGTCTTGTGGTAGGCCACTGCACAGAGTTTCCAGGGCAGCAGATCATTGTTGTACCTTTTGCTGCAGTGGGAAAATCAGAGAAATATAGGCCACACAGAAGGGAAAAGGTGTGAATGTCTGTAAACTTTCCTGGTGTAGCTCAGCTCAGGACTCCGGTCCATCTCAATGTTAGAAGTTCATTTGACCATACTAAAAAATGCACAAATGGTCTTTCAAGTGTGAAATAGTTTCTCTGATAGTAAAACAAAAACAAAAATAAAGTAAAAAAAATTCTCTGGAGATTAACTTGAGCTCTTTTATTCAAATAGTCTAAGATCAGTTTAACATTGGCTTCAATACAACCAAGCACAAGAATTGTGCAAGAATTGGATATAGCTCTTGAAATTTTCTGTGGATCTCAACCGTCTAGGGGTAGGAGGGACTGAATTTCCAGGGTGCCCTGGTGGAAGTCCCCGTTGCTTGGAAATGCATCTAAACTTACATCTTGCTATCTGTCAGAACTCAGGAAAGATGATTGGTGGTGCCAGTGAGCTTCAAGAAGCTACATCAGTGGGTTCTAAGAGGCTACAATTTTGTGTCCAGCTCTGCTCTTCAGAAGTACCACCCTGTCCCCTCCTACACCCTGAAGATCAGAGATGGAATTATCTATAAAACAGCTTCCCTGGCCTCACAAAATCCAATCAATGTATATCTTTGAGTGACTTGAATCTACTGGTTAAGACTAACTCGCCGGCGGTGGCTCAGCCTGTAATCCCGCGCCTTTGGGAGGTTGAGGTGAGTGGATTGCCTGAGCCTGTGGGTTCGAGACCCTCCTGGGCAACTTGGCGAGACCTCATCTCTACAATAAATCAAAAAATTAGCCAGGCATGGTAGTGCATGCCTGTAGTTCCAGCTATTTGGAAGACTGAGGCGGAAGGATCACCAGAGCCCAGCAGGTCGAGGTTGCAGTGGCTGGGAGCGGTCACTGTACTCCAGTCTGGGGGACAGAGTGAGACTCCAACTCAAAAAATAAATAAATAAAAGACTAACTCATAACCCTGGGAAGTTTAGCAGGTAAGAAATAGAAAACCCGAGAATGTATTTATCTGAGCTGAGAGCCCAGTGAATGTTCTTGTGGTTGAAATTTTAAGCCTAACTTAAACTTTTGAATATTCAAGTTCATACCTTCTTGGCAAAGCATGACCTCCTTTTCTTCACAGGAAAAAATTGTAAAAGCTTCAAAAGTTATTTTTTAAATAATTTTAATTGCAAATGGATTAGAAACATACGAATTAAGTATCTCCGAAATTGCACATAGTTGCTAATACCAAAAGGAAAAAGATTAAAACAATTTCTTTTAGACTTCATCAAACCATAAATATCCAAAGTACGCATTTGAAAAATTTGGCAGGGGAGAGGGGAACATAAATGCTGTATGATGACTTATTTTTTATATATGAAGCAGAATTGAAGAGAAATTTGTCTTGAATATTTGTGGTGACAACCTCAAATCTGACATATTCTATTTCCAGAGGGATATTTTGTTTTTCTTTTCTATCCTGTTTTATGCTAGCATATTTTTATTCTTCTAACCAAATGTATTATCAAGATAACCATTAATAAATGCTGATAGAGACATGACTTTGGTCCTACATAATTTCAGGGATGAGTTTGTGGTTTGTAACATGGATTTCCTATAGCCTTTGTTGGAACAAGTTTGGCTAAAAGTCTAAACAATCTTGAAACAATTCTATATTACTTTTAATAATCCCATATTAGCGATATTGAACATGTCTATGCTTGGATGTCAGGCAGATTGATTTACATGACAGGCTCGATGTGATCTTCCAATCTATCTTTTTTTGTAATTTTCTACCTTTATAATTAAATAAAGACAATTAAGCATTTGTTTTGGAATTTTATTTGTATCCTAGAAGTGAATTTATGAGTTATTTTTAAAGAAACATTTTAGCAGACTTTTGGCATTACACATAATGCTTCTTTTGTTAATTTTGTTAAGGAATGATCGACATTTATTGAATCCCTACTCTACAGCAAATATGCAAAAGCGTTACATCTCTTGAGTGGTTGCACACAGGGCTTTTCCTACAGAATTTTAAACCTAATAATAAATTCTGTTCAAAAGCACATATCCTGTACCCTTTGTTATCTTCTCTTATTTCCTTAATCTCTATCTCACACCCGCCACATTCCATAACACTTCCAACAAATCTTTTGATTTTTGATTTGCAGTCAAATCCAACATGGGAGGCCAGGCAGTTATGCCTTTCTTAGTGATTCTGTGGCTCTCTATGGGAAACTGCTATACTTCACCTGCTTAGAAGTCCAAAACTTGTAAGGACACCCAGGACATATGTATTGATCCAGATACCAGTCTGCTCTTCTCCCCTCGTGTATGAGAGGATCATGAGACCAATTCTTTTAGCTGTCTCCCAAGATCAATATCTGAAAGATATAAAACTTGAAGGTTAAAGAAAGATCTGCATATCCTGCATGTGCCTGCATGCAATGCTTCCCTTTCATGCAATGATTTGCGAGACAACTTTGGGATGGGGGTATGAAAAAGTCTAATTTTTCAAATTATATACATATTATTTATATATATATATAGTCACCACCACAGGCATATATCTTTTTCCACACAAAGAAAATGCACAGGGGCACCACTTGTGTTCCACTCTGTCTTAAAGGGTCTGATTTCATTTTTGATGTTTGACTGTGACGTCTTTCAAATCCCACAACTTCCCTCTTCTCCTCCAAGCCCCCCAGCCCCCATCCCCACTCCATCTGAACAGGCTGATAAGATCCAAGTGCTAGTTCCTTCTTGCTGGTAGGAAATTAAACCACGTAATCCCTAGTCCATATGCAAGAATTCTTGTCACACTCCTCTCTAAAGTCATTTTGGAACTTATTGGACGCCTTGCCTATTCTCCTTAGAAAACTTCATTATGTATAATAAAAGTTTTCACATGCTTTCTGTGCATGTGTGTGACATCAACAGTTTCAACTTTCAAACTTAATTCTCAGTGGGGGTGTTCATTTCATTTTTGTGGGGTGACCACAAGACACCTAGTGGGGATTTTTTTCCTTTCCTCTGTCAATCAAGACCACTCATGATTGTGGCAGTGAAACAGCTGCCATCTATTTTTGACTTGCACCCTCATACTGAGTGCTCCCATCCATTAATCAAGTTCAGACTTTTTCTCCATCCTCTGCTGATCAAACAGGTCCCTTGTGCAGCCATAGTAAGGGGCTTAATGAGGGCACTGAGGCAACAGTTATGAATGTTGTGGACATGGAGATAACTTATTCATATAAATTATCTTTCATCTTACTTTTGCTTGGGCATGATCCAGAGGAACCACTTCCATTTCATTCTATGCAGCATGGGTGTCTTCATTGCTCTCTGGATGGTGAGGGTACCAGTTCCAGATCCAACTTCCAGTATTACCTGTGTCAGTCCAGGTCTTCCAAGAAGCATATGTTGACAAGTTGGAAAAATCTGCGAAGACTGAGTGGTAGAGAGCAGAAGGAGGAGGTGAGACCTGCATTCTAGCACTGTGTAGGTCCGAAGGTCGTGGAAGGAGAGTGGGAAGAAAGGAGAAATGGGAAACTCAGTGCAGTTCTGGGAAAGTTGTAGCCAGGCTGATGAGAAGTGCCTTAGCAAAGAGTCCATCACTGGGCAAGAACATCCTGACTATAGAATGCCCCACTATGCTCAGTCACTGGTTGAGAGAAGCATGGCTTCAGTAAGAGCAACATGGTGACTCTAAAGACACTACAGATGGAGGCTGTTGGATAACTCACTCCACAGCAGGTTAGAACTTAGTGACATACTTTCATGCCAGTGCATGTTGGGCCTGAAGTTCACTGAAGTGTCTTTAAGATGAATCTTTCTTTAGAACATTTATTGCCATGGCTTAATTCAGCCCAACAATTACACTAAACTGGATCCATCTCCCTTTTTCTGCAAATGACTTTAATGTTAGGTCATCCAAACTTACCTTCACTCCATAGCAGTTTAGAGCTTAGTGACAAACTTTCATGCCAGTGCATGTTGGGCCTGGAGTTCCCTGAAGTGTCTTAAGATGAATCTTAACAACTTTAGAACACTTGTTGCCATGGCTTAATTCAGCCCACACAATTATATTAAACTGGATCTATCTCTCCATTTCTGCAAATGACTTTAATGTTGGGTCGTTCAAACTTATCTTGCTCTGAAACATTCTTCTACTCTCAAATCTAACTCCAGGTCCCTTTAAAAAAAATAAATTAGACTTCAGTTACAAAATATGTTCCTTCCCAAAATGATGCCATATTTCAGGACTTCAATTTTTTATACTGAGTTCCAAACGTCTGTTTGAGGAGTCATCTCTCTAAGTTGTTTCTCCTAGTTGCCTTTTCTTCTATGTTGGCATGAAAATTAAGAGTAAGAGCTATATAAATTGTGTTTGGGGGTGGGGTGAGAGGCAGTAGAAGATGTACTATGACCTCTGGAAAAAACTGGGGTTAATTACAGATGCAATAATAACTGTGGGTAGGAATTTTCAACTTTCTTTTTTCTTTCCACTGCTATCAGGGCAGGTAATTGATATTGTTTGCCACAATGGACAAACCACCAGATCTTTGTAGCTTAACACAATAAAAGTTATCCAAGACAGTTTGGCAGAAGATCCTTTTCCATTTGACATCTCAGGGATTCAGGTTTCTTTCATTTTGTCATGTCCTCTTGACGCCATAGAATTTTCTTTTTTCTTTTTTTTTTTTGAGTTGGAGTCTCACTCTGTCATCCAGAGTGGAGTGCAGTGGCCACTCCGGGCCACCGCAGCCTCGACCTGCTGGGCTCCGGTGATTCTTCCACCTCAGCCTTCCAAGTAGCTGGAGCTACAGGTGCATGCTACCACGCCCGGCTAATTTTTTGATTTATTGTAGAGATGAGGTCTTGCCTGCCCAGGCGGGTCTCGAACCTGCGGGCTCAGGCAATCCACTCACCTCAGCCTCCCAAAGTTACGGGATTACAGGCTGAGCCACTGAGCCCAGCTCACCATAGGATTTTCAAGGTGATAAATAGCAGGGAAGGAGAGTAGGAGGGACACTGAAGAAGTGACACATCACTTCCATTCTTATTCTTATCTTCTGTCTCACTTATAAGTCCCTGGCCCAACTGCAAAGGTGACTAGGAAATGTCACCGAGCACATGACCCTGCTGGACATGATTTGTTTTGGTACATCATGCTGCTTTTGCTCTATCCTCCCTCAAGCTGGGGTGACTGACCCTCTGTGTTTTTTCTCTGTTTCATATCCCCTGAAATATCTTCATATGCATGTATTCTGTCCCTTGCCAGGAAAGAAAGAACAAACATTTGTAGAAAGAATGAGATATTTCTAGAGATACCGTTAGTTTAAAATATTCATTTAAGTTTCATGAGTTGTCTGATGCCAGTATCAGTCTGTATGTTTTCAAAGTTTTTGGTATTTCTTCTTTTTCCAAATGTCTTATTTGAAGACTTGTATACTTGAATCAAGAGGAACAGTACAGTAAGAGTGAAAAAAATTAAATAGTTCTCCTTAAAACATTATACAATACTCAAAGACATGCAAACAAATAAATGAATTATCTAAAAATATATGATTACATTATATCTGCCATAAAAATTGAATAGAATGTGATAATTCTGCTCTTATCATTAGAGTAATTTTTAAATATTTGCTTATTCCGTACAAATTTTTTTTTTGAGTTGGAGTCTCACTCTGTCACCCAGACTGGAGTGCAGTGGCTGCTCCCAGCCACCGCAGCCTCGACCTGCTGGGCTCCAGTGATCCTTCCGCCTCAGCCTTCCAAGTAGCCGGAATTATAGGCATGTGCTACCACGCCCAGCTGATTTTTTGATTTATTGTAGAGATGAGGTCTCACTGCCCAGGCGGGTCTCGAACCCGCAGGCTCAGGCAATTCACTCACCTCAACCTCCCAAAGGCACGGGATTACAGGCTGAGCCACCGAGCCCAGATTCCATAGCAAATTTAAAGATCTATTTTATGAATGTATTAGTTCTCTATTGTTGCTTTAACTAAATTGCCACAAACTTAGTGGCATAAAACAACACATAATTATTCTCTTATGGTAGTAAAGGTAAGAAGTCTGAAATTAGTCTCATATGGTGAAAATCAAGGTATCAGCAGAACTCATTCTTTCTAGAGGATTCCAGGATATCAATTTCTTGACTCTTCTAACTTCTACAGATCACCAGCATTCTTTGATTCATGGTCTCATTACAAAAATCTCTGCTTGTCTTTATATAGTCTTCTTATTTCTTGATACTCCTGCCTTCCTCTTATAAGAATTATTGTGATAATATTGGGGGCATCTGAATAATCCCCTTAATCTCATCTGAAACGTCCCATTTACTATGTAAGATAACATATTCACAAATTCTAGAGATTAGATGTGGGCATCTTTGGGGGAACATTATTCAGCTGTAAGAAGGGTTGTGGTTAGCTCACGTTACATTCTTATCCATACTCCATGCTTATTAATAAGCTAGGTGAAGATAAGGAAATCATTTATAGTCATATTAGATACATCTTTATGAAACCAAATGACTGATGCAGTAGCAAAATCATCAACTAGCCAACCATGAATTGGTTAACAAATACTCCCTCAATAGTAGTATTGATCATCTGGGAAGAGTAGGGCAAATATGTATAGTGGTCAAGAAACCTTCGGGGAACATAGAGATCAAGATCCCTACCACTTCCATATTGAGGATCAATGTTCAATTTTCTTTGATGAATTGAAGTGACCAGACAACAGAGATACATAGATCGAATAGATTTCCAGGGGCACCATATCCTAGGGCAACCTACTAGGAACAATTAAAAATAACTTACCTCATGAAGGAGTAATTGAATGTTTAGTTTATATTACAAATACCTCCAGTCATAGTGACAGATTGGGTAATTTAGAGGCAAAGAAGTTTTTATACTATTATACAAACTCAGTAAGATAAAACTTCTTAGTAGATGTGATTCTTTTCTGGACACTAATAGGACCTTTTCAAATCTTGAACTGGTTTTTTCTTTGTTAGTGTCATAGCTCTGATATTTTCTATGATCTAATTATTACCACTGTAGTAGTGTTGTTGTAGAACTACTCTGAAATCTTTTAACCAATGTAATGGAATTATAATGGCATTATAATGGGCTCCCCATAATTTCTTTTTACTATTGTAATACTGTCATAATGGCATTGTAAGGGGTTCTCCATAAACATATACTGAAATCATTTTGCCACCATCATGACAGTGAAATGAGTCCCCACAGAGTTTATCTGAAATTGTTTTGCTCTTATAATGGGATTATTAATGCAGTCTCCATAGACTTACAGGGAAATTGTTTGACCATCATAATGTGGTCTTCATAGACTTACAATAAAATTGCTTACCAGTGTAATGTGGTTTCCATTAACTTGCACTAAGATCATTTTCCTACCATAATGGCATTATAATAGGGTATCCATGAACTTTGGCTACCAGAGTTTGGTTCTGTTGATGACATTATAACAACATTGTTACAAAGATAGTTAAAGTAATGCCAATGCTCTCTTGTGCCATAAGCAAAGACTATAAGTAATGCACATCTACTTTTCACACTTAAGTATCATGTGGTTTTTCTTTTAAAAGTAATATCCTAACCACAGTATACTTAATAAACCAACAACAATCACTTCTCAAATAAATACATGAAAGAACACTAGATTCTGAGGGCAGAAGATCTCATCTCATGCACCCTTCATATAAATTCCAATGGTTTTTATTTAGTTGACTATTTTTTCTCCTCTAAAAAAGTATAATATATTTCTTCTCCTGGTACTTCAAAAAACAGAAATAAAATTTTTATAAAACGTTCTTCATCTGCTATTTATGATTTTTACGACTTTGAGGTTAAGTACAAACCAGTACTTTCTGGTTTTTAGGAAAAGCATTGCTGAAGTGTATGATGTTTACAGAGCTTTCCATCTCCTTTGTTCCTTTTGCTTGAAAGAGATGATACAAACACAGAGAAATAAGTGGCAACAACTGGGTATATTACAAAGATAGATTAAAATGATATGATAGAATGGATTAAATATTTATTGGACGTACAGACCCAGTGTTAGGGGCATTAGTAGGAGATGTAGGGGCAGTAAATGGTATAATGTTGGAGTTTTATGTCTGCATAGGATGTGAGTAGGTTACCAGCAATGTAATTTTGAAAACAGCTTTTGACACCTATAAACTGGAGACTATTTACTAGACTGGACAATTTTTATTAATCTTTCTCTGAATTAACAATGACATAGCAAATATACATATGATTCTAGAAAGCACTGTTTGTTATGCTAGTATTGTTACAAAATTTCATTCTGCTGTTACTCAAATCCTACTGTGCTCCCCATCTGATTTCCTTTGGGCACACCCATGAGTTCTAACATCAGAAAGAAAACCTGTGCAATTAAGTATGTATTTGCATGGCACATAATTTAGATAAAATTTTACTTAAGAAAAAAGGGCAAGAGGCTTTTTTATACAAGCCACCATCAATATCTTTGTCTTGGTATCAAGAGAAAATTGCCCTAGAAGAGTTTGTTTGTTTGTTTGCTTTCCCACAGATATTTCTCTAAGATCCACACTTCCATTATAAATATAAAATGAGCATGTACAAATTGCTCTGGAAGGGTAAAGCAAGATTTTTTTTGCGGGGGGTAAAAGTTATCCTTCTAAAAGCAAACTTATTAGATAGTGTTGATCATTGAGAAGAAGGTAGAAAAAATTGCACAGGGGTCAAGGTATCTTTTGGGAACAGATAAATCAAGAAACTTCCACCATTTTCCTTTTGAGGTTCAATACTAGTATAACATCTTTGATAGACTGAGATAATCCACAGGTCGAAGGGATTCTCCAGGAACACCTTAGTGGAATATTATTGCACACAATGCCTGAAATGGTGACTGACAAATACTGAGACCTAAATGGTCATACGTTAGTGAATAAACAGTGAGCAGTTTTTCTCAAGCTAGTAGCCATGCCCAATACTGACTGTGCTCTCAGACGATGACAATTATATAATAATAATAAGATAATAACATTACTGTGCCAGGAATTTTTCTGTGTGCCTTACATAGATTATCTCAGAACAACTATGTAGTAGGCATTTTGTCATACACATTTTATCCATGGAAAACCTGGGAAGGTCACACAGCTGTTAAGTGATTAAGACATGAATTAGCCAGGCGCGGTAGCTCAGCCTGTAATCCTGAGCTTTGGGAGGCCGAGGTGAGTGAACTGCCTGAGCCCACAGGTTTGAGATCCGCCTGGGCTACTTGACAAGACCTCATCTCTACAATAAATCAAAAATATTAGCTGGGCGTGGTAGCACACGCCTGTAGTTCCAGCTACTTGGAAGGCTGAGGTGGAAGAATCACCAGAACCCAGCAGGTTGAGGTTGCGGTGGCCGGGAGCATGCCACTGCCCTCCAGTCTGGGCAATAGAGTGAAACTCCAACTCAAAAAAAAAAAAAAAAAAAGACATGAATTACCTGCCACAGTTTGACTCTGATGTCCACATATGTTTGCACTACAACATTTTGGGAACACAACCTTGGGGAACCCTTGTTCCTGGCACAGTGACATAGTGACACAGTGGTATCACTTACTCCCAGTGTGGAGATCCAAGATGGTAAGGGTGATTTGAGAACTGAAGCTATATTACAATGGTATAGGGAAACATTTTGGAAATCAACTTCCTGCTCTTCAGATCCTGAGAAAGTATTGCAAGGGCAGTGGAGACATCAAAGAGCAGCAGATAAATTTCACATCCCAATGCTTGACCCACGTGTGTTCTACAATGACAAATATGACTGAGAACAGTGATTGTGGCAGGAACTGAGGAATTTCTTTTCATTAAATTGGTCATATTTTCTATTTATTTCCCCAGAGTGTGAAGCAGAACCAGTCCCCTTAAAATGAGAAAGTCCCCAGAGTTCTCAAAATATTCAGGGAGTTGAAGGAGTTCCAAGAGAGATACTTGAGTTCCTGTTAATGGGTGTGAAGGCTCTAGAGATTAATTTTAATACTAAAAATAGAAATGATCTCATTTATATCACAAGCCCATGAAACAGGCCATTTTGCATATTCTGCAAAGACTTCTGGATTAACAAATACTAGCCAGATTTCAGAAAATAAAAATACAACCAGTGATTTTTCTCAGAAAGCCATTGTTTTTTAATGCCAAGCCTGAATTAAAGAATTATGAATAAAATAGAAAAAACAAAACACAATGTCCAGAGAATGGGGAAAAAATAACATTAGGATAAAGTTAAGAAAATAACTGTGTTCAAATTATAATATGACTACCAGAGGGTTAACATTTAAAATGGCAGAAACAAATCTTTATGATTCTTAGCATTCTATCATTTCATTTACTCAACACTAAGGATATCATTATTCCTTAACATTTTCAAGAGTTCTTGTAGACCAGTGTAAGAACATTCAAACTGATTTTCAAGCAGCAGAAATAATAGAATCTACCTCATAGATTTGTTGTGAAGATTAAATGAGATAATTCACCTACAGCATTTAACATAGTGCTTGACACTTGGTAAGCATCCAGATGTTGGCTCAACCACAGTTTTATTGTTGTGTTCTTCTTGCAATTTGTTACTAAACCTTGTGGTTCTGGACAAGTCACTTAACTTTCCTTGGTCTTAAGTGCTAAATCTTCAAGAGGAAGGAATCAAATTAGGTTTGATCCTTCATAATTTTCAAATTGTTTGAACACAAAAATATATGCTGGATGACTTCTGATGGCAGTCTTTTCTGAAAAATTCCTTAAGATAAATTCAACATTATTTAAACACAGGTAGTAGAACTATTATGAACATTTTATGAAAGTATAACTTTGAGTGGTTTAGACTTGTTAGAAAGTCACTTCAAGTGACCTACTGGAGAACAGTCAAAGATGAGGACTGAATCATATGGACCGTAGGAAGAGAAAACTTCATGGCTAAGTAGAAAAAATCACAGGTAAACGCTGGCTAATCATGGAACAGGTCATTTAGTAACCCTTGCAAGATCCTGGGATAGCAGCATTATCAGCAGAATCCCCTTTAAATACAAAGATATTTATGGTTAGTGATATTCATTATATCATAAGCTGTGGGATGTCAAAATTATCTAAGAGAAAGCCTTTTGAAATATTTTGGTATGAGGAAGAAATCATTTGTTGGTCAGTCAACATGATTTACTGAGATTATTGACCAAAGAACTGTGAAAGTGCTATAGAAGAATAAAAGTTAAGTTAGGTCAGATCTGATACTTTGACAAACATTAAGTGGGTTGCTTTCAATGGAAACTCAAGACGAGGGCTGATTTTATGAATATGAAAGTGAGAACATGAGACATAATAAGGTATAGTCACAACTTTTGCCCTTGGCAACTGCCAAACTCTCTGGCTTTTAATTACTATGTTCTTATCTTGGTATAACCTCATTACTCTAACAGGCAGAGCAAGTCTTTGATGAATGTGAGGTAAGAAAAAATGTGTTTGGCTTTTTAACCAAATTGAATCCTTAGAGTTTGTTCATGAGCTCTAAAAAATGATCTTAGACCTGTGGGCACATTCTCTATGTAGAGGTGCCTAAGAAAATTATGAGACATGATGGGAGAAGATGGCAGCATTAGTAACAGAAAGTCTCCAGTCTCCACTCCTGAAGTCCTTGGAGTTGCTCTGGATCCAAAGTTTTTCTTTTTCTTTTATTCTTTGAGTCACTTATGTATCCTCTCTCCATTCTTTAGCTGTGACTCAAAACATAAATACATTGACTAGCAATATATCACCTGCTTGCACTGCCTTGTCTTTCACGTCCTTTAGTTTCCTGATTTTTTCCTTTATCAGTTCTTCTTAGTCATCTCAACTGTTACTACTCATTTCAAGATCTACACTTTCTGAAAAGCCAGATTACAGGATATTTTAAGAAATGGCTTTTATAGCCCTTCCATGGGCTATCACAATAATTCACAGTTTTAGCAGAATGAGCATTTTTGCTGCTGCAGCATAAATAAATAAATAGCTTACTATTTAATATGACATCAAATAACCTGAATTGTTCAAACACTACACCATGATCAAAATAATTACCATATCCTTAATGTTCAGTGTGGACAAAAACAATAGACAAAAAAAATTTGTCTGTTTCTTGCAGAATAAATCTCTATATGTATTATTTTAATTGAGGTATAAATATATATACACTGATATATAGAAAGTATGTAAACCTGAAGTGTACAGCTCAATTGATACCTATAGGGTATGTGTGTATGTGTGTGAGAGTGTGTGTGTTTATATGTGTTTATCTAGGTAGTGTTTAAATAAGGGCACACACACAACACAGATAGACAAATAGACATCTATTATTATATCTGTGGGAGTCATCTAAATTGTATGAAGTAGTAATTTTTAATTTTTTCATGACTGTATAAGCTTCTACTGTATGGATATAACAAAATTGCTCCAGTGTACTTCATGGACATTTGGGGTGTTATAAGCATTCATGTTCAAATCTTCATGTAAATACATGTTTTCATTTCTCTTAAATTTATGTCTTGAAATGGAATTTCTGGGTGGTAGAGTGCTAAATGATTACCTTTAGCAGATATTGGCAAATAGTTTTATAAGGCAATTTACATTTCTACCAACATAGAAGAATTTCTTGCTGCAAATTCTTTCCAACACTAGGTATAGGGAATATTTTTCATTTTAGCTGTCCAGGTAGGTGTGTAGTGTTGCATATTCTTATATACATTTCCTGTGCATTTCCATGACTGATGATGTCCTATTCCAAAACTTAGAATAGAAATTTTGTGTTTCTATAGAGTAGATTACTGATTCCTTAGGGAAGATGGTGCAATTACTTACAAAATACTACCTAATTTTTTACTATACTGAATTAGTTGGGAGTTAATTATAGTTATACTTACAATCAATAATAGTGTGACCTCAGATAATTCATTTTTCTTATCTGGCTCTGGAGTTTCTGACCTATAAATTAAGGGTTTGATTGTGTTGTTGTATGTTTGCTTCTATTTCTAACATTTGTGATTTAATATTTATTTTGTTCTCTGTCCTAGTTTGAGTCTCTAGCCAAAAAAAGGTCCCTGTCTCTGTAATCAGTGAGGAAAAAGTCGTATGCAGACAAAATAATCATTTAACCTAGGTCACTTTTTATCCAGATTTTCAGTTTATTTGGATTCATTTAGATTTTTTAACCTGTTCCTTTGCAGAAGCCAGAAGGGCCCACTCATCTGAATTACTCTTCATTCCTGCAGGTTTTTTTTTTTCTTAAGAAACTTCTTCCAGGTCCTGTTCACAGAGGAACTTTGCTCCAGGGCCACCGCTTTCTCTCAACTGTGCTGACACAGCGCTTCTGTCAGGTCTAAATCTTAAAAAGGGCTATGCCCTCACCAAAGTGAATGGCTTCCCATCTGCTTCAGGGAAATGCCAGAGCTCAGGAGTGTTGGCGCACACCACATAGTTATAGTAACAAAAATAATTTCTTGTTCCACATAGAGCAATTGTGATCATATTAGTATAAGGGTTTTGATCATGTCTGAAGTAGAGCTACAAAGAACATCCTTTTTCTCATTGTTTCAAATCCAAACCAATGGTGATTGATGGCCATATATTTTTTTTTCTGTTAAGATTTCCATAATTCTACATAAATAATTAAACATATTGGAGACTGTACTTTTTAGTGTCAAAATTGCTACCAAATGTAGAGTTACCTTCTTATTAAAGCTGCGTTAACTCTTCAATGCCAATAGATTTCTAGTTATTGTAGTGAGTTCATTATTTACATTGAAATGACTTAGTGCATTTCAGAACGTGACAATTAGATCTTGTTAACAGAAAGATTGAACTTCTTTGCTTATAGAACCCGTCCTTAGTAAGTATAGAATTATCAACTTTTTAATTAGATAAAAGTCATAATTGACAATTTGGCATGAATTAGTAGTCTTTGACTTTTCAAAAACTTTTTGTAAGCTTATTACTTATCACAGTGTTATATTTTAACCATTAAATAGCCTTTATTTGATATTATACATAAACCACACTAAAATATCTTTTAATAAGTAAAAGACAGTATTTTTAGATACAGGGTATTCTAATTAGATTGACACAGTTACGACCAAACATATAAAGTAGATATTGCTACTTTAGCTTCAGTCCTTGCTTTTAAGAGGCCAATGAATACAAAAAAGATGAGTCTTGCTTGGATCTGAGACAGTGAAGGGACTTTCTCAGTATTTAAGTATATTCACTTAGTCAGTTATATAAATCTAAATATAAAATCAATTTCCAATAATTTTAAGATGACATTCACTATCTTTGTGAAAAGTTGAACATCACTAATCAAGTATAATTTTATCCTTAGAAGGGGAAAACAGTGATAGCATTTACTAAATTGAAATTACTACTGAAATTAAGAGAAAGCCGGGCTCGGTGGCTCAGCCTATAATCCTGCGCCTTTGGGAGACTGAGGTGAGTGGATTGCCTGAGCCTGCGGGTTCGAGACCCACCTGGGCAGTGAGACCTCATCTCTACAATAAATCAAAAATCAGCCAAACATGGTAGCGCATGCCTGTAATTCCGGCTATTTGGAAGGCTGTGGTGGAAGGATCACTGGAGCCCAGCAGGTCGAGGCTGCGGTAGCCGGGAGCGGCCACTGCACTCCAGTCTGGGCGACAGAGTGAGACTCCAACTCAAAAAAAAAAAAAAAGAAATTAAGAGAAGATCTTATTCACTTAACCACAAGCCAGTCTTAGGTAAATCAAGACTGTCCAACAAAAGTATTCTGTCAGTCACTCATGATATGAATTCTGGTGTATGAGATCAATTAAATTATGGTACATATAAAAAAAGTCACGAGACATTTCTGTTTTGTAATAAATAAGGCAGTGGTCAATTATTATTCATTAGTAGCTTTTTTTGAGATAAAGTATGGTCTGCCCTTTCTCCTTTCTTAATGCCAGCAAAGATCATTTTTGTTCCAGGGATGTACTTCTTGGGATTCTCCAAATACTCTTTCAGGGTATCTTCTCCCCAGGTGACGTCTTTGTTCTTATTGGCATCTGTGTAAGAGAAACCAGCAGTCTAACCTGTCTTCCGCCCAAAGAGACCATGGAGATTTGGTCCAGTCTTGTGTTGCCTCCCTTTTCCACGGTGTGACACTGGCCACATTTCTGAACAAAAATCTTCTTGCCTTTCTCAACATCACCCATATTTAATTCTCTCTTTCTTGGCCGGCGCAACAGAGTTTCCCGCTCTCACAGTATTATTGATTTATGAGTTTAGCAGATATTAAACCCTGGGTCAGGTCCTATGATATTCCTGAGAACACAGTAGTAAAAACAAAGAAAAGTCATCTATCTCTTGTCTGATGGGGCTTAGAACCTTGTGGGTGCCACTGTGCAAAAAAACTTAAATTTCAAAATTTTAAACAGCCCAAAACCTAAACTGACTTAACAAAGTAACTTAAGTTTCAAAAATTATTCAAGTTTCAAAATGACCTTGACCTACAGGTAGAAGTATTAGTTTCAGGCATCCTTTTCTTCCACAAATACTTTTGCTTCATTTGTCTTAGCTGAAATTGTTCTAAATTCTGAGGGGACAGGAGTGAAGGAGACAGATGTGCCTGTTGTCCTCTAGAGTTTCTGACCCATTGTTATCTTAGATTCTACTTAAATAATTCCACTAATGGCTGATAGTCTCTGTCACTACTAAATTATTAACAACAGTTTTAGTATCCATATAAGAGCCCATATTCAAATATATCCTCCTCCCAGAAAGTCTAAGAGTTGATTCTT
This sequence comes from Carlito syrichta, assembly GCF_000164805.1. Lineage (NCBI taxonomy): Eukaryota > Metazoa > Chordata > Mammalia > Primates > Tarsiidae > Carlito > Carlito syrichta. The sequence continues at coordinate 142,338 of NW_007257476.1, forward strand.
TCTTCTCTTTAACACTATAAATATGGAGTGTGTAAATGTGCGTGTATATGTATGTGTGTATTTGAGAATACTTGGTTTGTCAAGAATGTATACAACTTGGAGGCAAAGGGAATGAGACAATAATTCTCACATCTTCAAATATGCCCTATCAAGTTTGTATGTTAGTTATACCTGCTCCCTCATGTCTCATGCAAACCATTGTATGGTATGTTTAAACTATTCTTTAAAGTCAGAAAACTTGAGTTTGGATTTCAGCTCTGCTCTTCAACACGTGAGTGACTTTAGTTAACTCATTTCTTGTTTCTGAACTTGAATAAGCTCATCTGTAAAATGGAGATAATAATTTCCATTATCTGCTTAATCCAACTTTAAAAAAGGAAATTAAGCCAGACTCAGTGGCTCAGCCTGTAATCCTGCGCCTTTGGGAGGCTGAGGTGAGTGGATTGCCTGAGCCCATGGGTTCGAGACCCGCCTGGGCAGCGAGACCTCATCTCTACAATAAATCAAAAAATCAGCCAGGCATGGTAGCGCATGCCTGTAATTCCAGCTACTCGGAAGGCTGAGGCGGAAGGATCTCCAGAACCCAGCAGGAGAGGCTGCAGTGGCTGGGAGCGGCCACTGTACTCCAGTCTGGGCGACCGAGTGAGACTCGAACTCAAAAAAAAAAAAAAAAAAGGAAATTAGATTGCACAGAAGCTTTCACACTATGTTTTTAATCATGTAGCAACAGTGACTTTCTATTTAATAAAAGGAGCTAGTACTACAGTTACTTCTCACTACCATGATCATTGACAACAGAGAGGAGAGGAAGAAAAAGTGGTCCTCTATCATCCTCTTATGTGTTATAAAAGAACTGCTACCTTCTCTGCTCTTTGCTAATCATGATTGTTCAAAACACCCATTGTTCTCCGCCAGGAATCAAATCATGCTTTTGGTGTAAATACAGTATCTGGATGGCTGGGCACAACTGCCTCAGAAATATGCATTCTTTCACAGAAGAGGGATTTTCAAAAAGTTTTCTCAACCATGCTTCACTTTGCCATTGAATATTTCCTTTCCCTATGGGTCATCTATCCCATTTCACTAATGAGGCGTGGATAAGCTAAATGATATCAGTCAGGTACAAATGACGATTAGATAGCAGAGCTGGAATTAGAACCCATTAGATGGCTTTGCTTCCAGGTCCTGTTTCCCTGCCATTGAACAAGACATGTGTGCCATTTCAGCTCAGGTTTCTTATTTACAGTTGATGTTTTGATGTCTGGATTTTCACAAATTAGTACTCTGACCCCTTACAAAAAGGTTTAAGTGATCGCAACACTTTTGCGCTTTTATATTTGCTTAATCAATTCAGCAAGATGTTCTATTGTTAGCAGGAGAAAGGCAGAGCCCAAGAACTTTCACGACAGCTCCAAATACTCAATTATTCATCAGAAGTGGAAGTGTTTTATGGAAGCAAAATAGACACAACCAGAATTATCATGAGTTAACAAGTGAGTTACTCTAGATTCGAGCAGGGAAAGAATGTGCCTGTGTGGCAAAAGCAAAAATATAGAATCTGATTCCATAATTCTGTAATTTTCCCATACATTTTTTTTTTATTTTCCACATGCATCTAGTTACAGATGGACTTGTATACATCAATTAGGACTAAATTCAGCTGCATACAACAGAAAATTTTAAAATAGTAAAGATTAAACACAACAACACTTATTCTTTCAAATTAAAGAGAGTCAGAAGTTGGCCATCCAGGTGTGTTCATTGGCACCATGGAGTTACCAGAAAATATCATTCTCTCCCCTTTCTGCTCTATCACTCTGAGTTTGTGACTTTCATCCTAAATGTTACCTCATGATCCCAATGTCTGCCAGAACTCCAGTTGGAGACAGTTGGGAGAGCAGGAAGGTAAGCACAAGCTACCTGCCTTCCTTGTGAAGTGTTCTCCTGTAAGTTCCACACAACACCTTTTGCTTGTCACTTTAATTACATGTTATTCTCATGACCACCCTTAGTTGTGTGGAGATTAGAGCTTCTATTTTGTCTGCTTCTGTTTTATTCTGCTTTGTTCTGCTGACCATGTTGCCTTTGTGAATATTGTAAGATTTCATAAAGTAAGGAAAAAGGGAGGACAGTTATTAGACAACTTGCAGCATCTGACTCAGTGTTTATAGCATGCATGGAGTAAATGTCAAACATGAGAGTTATTTAGGGACTAACTATATATGATGTTCCAAATAATTCACACGAATGGTTAGTCCATATAGATGAAGTCTAAATTCATTTCTACATTATTAATTTAATAAGAGAAGTGATGCACTATTGTTATAACAAATAATGTATAAATGCAAAGACAAAAGTTAATAATCTCTCTTATTCCCCTTAGCTTTCTGCCTCCGTTCTTACTTGAAACCAAAGCTGGTAGATTTATGTATATTTTTCCCACCTTTTTCTAGCATGATACATATATTTGCAAGTTGCTGTTTGAAACCAAAATAGGATTGTACTATACAAATTTTTCTGCTACTTGATTTTTTAACCTAATCTAAGTTCAATACATCTAGATATCCTCATTCTTTCTAATGGTTGCTTAAAATTAGCTATGCTGTTACTGTTTCACAAAGAAGACAACTTTTACTAATTAGGATTTCTAAAAGGGCAGCAAAATCAGCTTGACGAGGTCTGCAGACAGCTAAAAACACAGAGTAAATGACTAAGACAAAGGTAGAGGCTTTAGGGTTGAACACCTTAAGCGAGTTCATGTGGCCAGCTGAGGACACAGAGCATGCTCCGTGCATGCTTGCACCGTATTCAGGACAGAAGGGCACTTTTTAGCACAGCGTCTTATGCCACAAAATTCCTAAAGATGCCATTTATGCCATCTGGCTTTGTTGTTCCTCTTAATCAGCATCTTTAGACATTTCTACTATTCATTTTTTTCCCTTTTCAAAACATCTCCCCAGTCAAATCACCATCTAAGTTCTAAATTCTGAAAAAAAAAGTTTTAAAAAAATTATTAAAAACTTTGCCCCTAAACTGCTTTTTCTAGATATTAGTTCTACCTGTTGCTAGTGTTTCTTTCCATTCTGTCTTTTCGTTCTTTCTCTGACTTTCACAAATTTTTTTTCTTGTCTTTTTTCTGCCCTTTTGCTCTTTTTTCTTCCCTGCCCATGATCTGACCTTCCACTTCACTCTCTTGTGTTTTCAGACATTTACTTATTTAAGCACAAATCAGCATGCATTCTTTTATCTTGAATTTGCATAAATATTTAACATTTTAAATAGAAAGGAACATATTAGAATCTAAATCTCCAGGGTCCAGGTACCAAGACCATCCTTTTGAAACTTGATCTCTCATGCCCTGAACTATTCACCTTCTCACTCATGACCTGACCAATGCTTGAGGCCTGGATGTGCACAAACATGGTGGATAAGTAAAGTAAGTAAGCAAGAAAAGGCAATGACATGAAAAACTAAGGAGATGCTTGTTCTGGAACACAAACATGTTAGATATGTTGACTTGCAAGAAAGACGAATACGTTCCAGGAACAAACCCCAAGCTGCTAGATTCTTTCTGTTCACCCAAGCTTGAGGGTTTCCAAGCTTTTGTCTTTTGTGGATTGTGACTGGGTAATCAGGGCAGCAGCAATGATCCTCATCAGGAAGGTTTCGTGCACTCATGCATTAATACTTCAATCTCTCTATCTCTTGACTTCCTCAATTTACAATGAGGTTAACTGGAGAAGCTGGGAATGTGAGTGAGGGACTGGTTCTGAAAGCACCTAATAGCATAATTCCATGTTTTGTTGGGTCTTTTCCACTCCTTTTACTGTGGAATATGTCATTAATTACACAAAAATAAGTGACAATATTAATAAGAATAGAGGTCTCAGATAATCTCACATATGGAAGAAAATCAAAGACATAAAATGACTTGTTCAAAGCTTCATTTTGTTAGAAAAGCTGGAACCAATCTCTGTCTGTTGTGTAGGTTTTCCTCACTTTACTCTTGGCTTCAGACTGCTTCAGATGAAGCTATTTAGACATAGCTAAATCCTCAATTATTTCCAAGAAAACACAATCAGTTAACATTTTACAGAATGTTGATTGTATGCTAGATACCTCTGTGCCAGATGTATGCACTCATTTTCTCCATGAATATATATCGAGGGATATTATGTCATAGGCATTGTCAAAGGTGATCCTGTCCTCATGGGGCTTACATTTGGATTCTTGTTTGTTTATGTGTTGTCAGAAGGTGAAGGTGGAGGGTGAATGAAGAAATGTAAATGTATAGATATATATCATTACATCAGATAGTGTTTTATGTTAAGTGAACATCAGAGATAGAATAGAAAAGAATGATAAAAGAGAGCTATATTACATTATCTCATATAATCCCAACATCAACTCAATGAGATGGATACTAAGATTATCCTTATTGCATAGATAAAGAAATCGAGGTTCAGAGACTGGTAACTTCATCAAGTTCACATATCCTGAGCATGGGGAGTTGTCTGAACATGGACTGTTTCTTCCCACACCTGGCTTCTTCCTGCCCCTTTCCTCAGGGAGCAGCCTCTGGCCATGGCTGGTCTCTGAAGGGTATGCGTATTACCAGTAATAAGTCATGGGATGCAGGTGACCAAGCAAAGCTGAAAACAATGTAGTCATCACTCTTAATCAATGTAATTGTACAAAACATATAGGCATTTGAATAATTAACTTGATTGCTTTGATTATAGAACTAATCTCTACACTGCCAAGGTATGGATTCTTCACCAAACTGCTGCCATCCATGCCTCCTGTAAGTTTTAATAAATCAACACTTTTCCCTGCTGGACCGCCAGGTGATTTCTGTGGAATAGGTAAACATAACGCTCAAGCCCTCTCAGATTTGGGACTACCGTGTTACACTGAGTTACAAGCAGCCAGTACTAAGTCCCGGTTTGCCTCACTCAGAGTTGTGCTCTAGTCACCTTCCTGAGTTGCCTCTAAATGAGAATTCACAGAAAAAAATATTTGCCTGGATATTTTCTCAATGCAGGGATTGTTAAATGAGAAAATGCAATGGGTAAATGCTCATGATTAAGTATCTGAACAGTTGAGCTGAGTTGCTTAATGAGGCTAAGGCTCATGGCATGCATAGGAACTTGAGTTATTTCATCTTGAGAATAGTGGAAAAGAAGCCAAATAAAAATGCATTATTGCATTCATCTGGTTCCTATTCTCAAGGATCAAAGAATCAGCTAATAGGTACACAATTCTTGAAGCTGTGCTGTTCAAAGCAAGGTCAGCAGCTAATAAAGACATCTACTATTTAATCATGGATCAGACCACTTGACTTTGCTTGTATCACTGATACCAGCCATTATTGGCTGAGAACCAGCAAAGTACTCACTACAGCATGAAACAAGAGAGGTTTGGGAATCTGTTAATTGCATCTTGTCTCAGCTGTAGGAGGTATACTACTCCAAAATCAGTCCCTTCCAATTATTCCAGGTTGCAGCTGGCATGGTGAACCCTGGGTTGTTTTGTCCAATGAAAAAGTCTAATTTTATCGCAGAATCACAGGACTGGCAAGACCTTGGGAGGTCAGTGGAGCTTTCAGGCAGGCAAGGCTGCGCTGAGTGAATATATCTAATCCTATTTTAAACCATCTCCAGAGGGGAGATTCCATGATTTCTCTTGAAAGCCATTGCCGGTATTAAGCAACCTTTTCTGTAGCCAGTCTGACTTCCCTAGTGATTTATTTTAAATTCATTTTGCACAGGGCTCATAATGTTAGCTTATTCTGTCTGTATGTTCCCTCTTCACTTTTTAAGCATTGTTGAAAATTGAAATAGCTCTTAGTTTGGGCAGACGGATTAATTATCTTTAATTGTTGCTTAATAGGATATTATATTGATTATTCAGCTTAAAATGCCTGCATCAAACACCTATTCCCTGGAAACTTTAAGTATTCCAAAGAAATACAAATGACTTTGAAGGACTTGTCATCTAGCTCCCATTGTCCCTCTGGTTCTCTATGTTCTAGGCACACCAGCCTTTGCATAGCCCTCAAACATGCTGAGCTTATTCCTTATGGAGGACTTTTGTCCTTGCTATTACTCCTATCTATGAGAGTGTGCCCCAAATCTTCCAGTGAAGGATTTTCCCCCTCCTTAGAGGAACCATCCCTGATCAACCTATTTAAGGTTACCTCAGAGCACTTATCAGCCTCTAAAAATTTATTATTTATTCTCTAGTTGGCACATTTGTTGTTTCTCTCCTTCCCCATTAGAATGGGGAACTTCACCTAACTTTTCTCCTTATCCATTGTAATCCAGTCCCAGTGTCTAAAATAGGAACATGGTAAGCATTCAATAAATATTTGCCAAATTAAAGAGTGAAAGGATATCTGAGTAGCGATAAAGCAGTGAGAAATATTTACTATAATCTCACAGAGCCCCCAGAGTGGTATGTACTGACAAGACCAGAATGTACAGCTGGCATACATGAACTCTAAAATGAGACCATGGGGCTTTAAATCGCAGACCCAGCATTTCCCAGCTGTGAAAACTTGGGCAAATCACTTACATTCTCTGAGTTTTTGTTTTGTAGCCTGTGAGATGATGACAATAAAACTGACCTCACTTTCCAGTTATTAGAATAAATGACTTATTTTATATAGGGATTTTTTTTTAGCACCTAAAATATTTTTTGGAACAATATTTTTTGAGCATCTGTTTACTTGTTTGAACAATACTTATTGAGCATCAGTGTGTCAGGCACTGACCTAAGTACTGATGATACAGCAGTGAATGATCAGTAAATATCTTTACCCTTAAGCTTACATTTTGGTGCATGTAATCACATTTTATAATTATTCTAAAAATGTGTTTCTGAGTTTAAACTTTATGTGACAATTAAATCTAAACTCTGGTCAGGTTATGAATATAGGCTGTTTTCATTACTACAATCAACTCTTTATTCACTAGTCAACGTATATTTACTCAGTGTCTATTATGTGCCTGGGCATGTTTATCAAGTTAACAATGGTGTCTTAAGGGGTTTTTAGAGAGGTCTACCCATAAGAGCTGGCTGATCATATTTGACACCTACAGTGTATTAAAAGATCTATCAAGAGATACAAAAATATATTTGTTTAATATTGGTTATATGTATTAATATCAGAAAGACTAACAGCAAAAGTGAATATTTCTTTGATCTCTTAGAAAAGAAAGCCTTTTTAGAGAAAAAAATAATCTTAATCCATGAACTATGTGTATTAGTGAAAGTTAGAATTAGAGTTAGAACCTCAATTTTTTAAAAAAAATTTTTTCACCAGTAATTCATTCTTATTTAAGGATGCTTTTAAAAAGAGCTTAGCAGTCAAGCAAGAACTTCTACTAATATATCAATAGACTGATGTGAGCATGTATTCACACATATGTTTTTAAACACGAAGGGGATCCCCAACATGGAACTATCTTTTGGAGGTCGGACCCTTGTAGTACAGGCTGACCCCACTAGATTCATGTTCCAGGAACCCATTGGCATCAGTGTACCTGCTAGTGTTTTTCTGAGAGGCCGTGTTTGACTTCAGTGAATTTCTTTTGGGAATTCTTGCAATGAGTTTACCCATTTAATGATGGGTGATTTATAAGTGCACCTGCCCACACCTCGCTGAGTGTTCAGCAGTTTTTGACAAAAATAGCATTACCCCTGCACCCCACCCTTCCTATTCACCCAATCTTGCCCTGAGCAACTTTTTGTTTCCTCAGTGATATAAGTCCTCAAAGGGAAATATTTTGCCTATACAAAAGGGGTGAAACAAAAAACAGCAGAAACAATAAAAGGCATTGAAATTGACAAATTCAAAAACTGTTTTGAGCAGTGGAGAAAGCATCTCAATATGTATTATATCAAATGGAGAGTACTTTGAAGGTGGCTACAGTTTAAATAGGTAAGAATAAATGTACAATTTTTTATAAATAAATTCTGAGTTTTTCTGGGTCCCTCTTGTAGGCAAATTATATTTCTAAAGCATTCCTTTTTTTTTTTTTGAATTGGAGTCTCACTCTGTCACCCAGACTGGAGTGCAGTGGCCACTCCTGGCCAATGCAGCCTCGACCTGCTAGGCTCCGGCGATCCTTCCCCTCAGCCTTCCAAGTAGCCGGAATTACAGGCATACACTACCATGCCCAGCTGATTTTTTGATTTATTGTAGAGATGAGGTCTCGCTGCCCAGGCGGCTCTCGAACCCACGGGCTCAGGCAATCCACTCACCTCAGCCTCCCAAAGGCACGGGATTACAGGCTGAGCCACCAAGCCCGGCTGCATTCCTTTTTGTTTATCAATACCTAGTGACTAAATCCTATGCCAATAGAAATATAAAGATTTCTCATCATTTTTAATGACTGCACAAGTTCTGTGAATGAATGTGTCATAATATACTTAATCCAACCTCAATTTCAGGGCATTTAAATTGCTTCCAGTTGTTTTGCAATTCTAGCAACATTGGTAAAAGCATGTCTGACAAAATATCTTTGTGCAGTTTTATGCTTTCTTTAGGATATATTTGGAAAGAGTTTCTCTACCTCAAAGAAGGTGCAGATTAACGGCTTTGACTATAGGAAAACTAATTTGTAATATACACAATAATGAGCTATATAGAACAGATAGTGGAAAGTCTGAGGAACACCTGCAAGACATGCTTAGTCATGATTGCTCAAGCCAGTCTGGCAGTATAAGCCTTCCTTTCTTACTACCTCTGACCTGGGGAAAGTTATTCACTCTCTCTGTGCCTCAGTATCCTTACCTGCAAAAATGGGGACAATCAGCCCCTATCTCCAAGGCTAATTATGAAGTGCACCAAACTGTTCCTGGCACCAGGGATGGGTATATAAAAGTTTGTTAATACATCTAGGCATAGATGGAATACACCTCTAAATAATAAGAGTCACCTATGAGAAACCCACAGCCAACAAACTGCTAAACAGACAAAAATTGGAACCATTTCCCCTGAAAACCAGAATAAGACAAGGATGCCCACTCTCACCCCTCCTCTTCAACATAGTTTTGGAAGTTCTAGCTAGAACAATTAGACAAGAGAAGGAGATCAGGGGTATCCAAATAGAAAAAGAGGAAATCAAGTTATCCTTCTTTGCAGACGGCATGACTCTATACCTCAAAAACCTGAAAGAATCTGAGAATCAATCAAAAACCTCCTTGCACTGATAAATAACTTTGACAAAGTCTCAGGGAATAAAATAAACATGCAAAAAGACAGTCATATTTCTATACACCAATAATAAGCAAACAGAAACTCAAATAAAAAGCACAATCCCATTCAAAATAGCCACACACACAAAAAAAAATTTAAAATCTTGGCATCTTCTTAACCAGAGACGTGAACCTTTACTGCAAAACTTTGCTCAAAGAAATCAAAGATGACACAAAAATGCTCATGGATTGGAAGAATCATTGTTAAGATGCCCATTCTACCCAAGGCAATCTACAGATTTTACACAATACCCATTAAATTACCAGCAGCGTTCTTCTCAGACCTGAAAACAACAATACAGGAATTCATATGGAAACATAAATGACCACAAATAACCAAAACAAATCTCAGTTTAAAAAAAAAAAAAGCAGGAGGTATCACACTTCCAGACTTCAAACTTTACTATAAAGCTACAATAATCAAAACAGCCTGGTATTGGTACAAGAACAGGCATATAGACCACTGGAAAAGGATAGAGATTCCAGAAGCATATCCTCAATTCCTCAATCAATTCATATTCAACAAAGCCTCCACTACCAACCACTGGGGAGAGAAGAACCTGTTCAGTAAATGGCGCTGGGAAAACTTGCTGATCACAGGCTAAGATTAAAAGAAGAACCTTACCTATCTCCATACACAAAAATCAACTCTAAATGGATCAAAGACCTAAACATAAGACCTCAAACCATAAGAACCTTAGAAAATACAGGAGTCATCCTTATAGAAAATGGATCTAGCAACCAATTCCTGATCAAAACCCAAAGTGCCCATGCCAAAAGATATAAGATAGATAAGTGGGACCTCATCAAACTGACAAGCTTCTGCAAAGCCAAAGAAACCACCAAGAGAGCATGGAGAAACCCATAAACTGGAAAAAAAAATCTGCCAACTGTATGTCTGACAAAAGCCTAACATCTGTTATCTACAAGGAACTCAAACGTGCTGAAAAAACAAAAACAAAAACAAGTTGCCCCATTACAAAGTGGGCAAAAGATATGAATAGACACTTCTCAAAAGGAGACATACAAGCAACCAGCAGGTACATGAAAAAATGCTCAGTCTCACTAGTCATCAAAGAAATCCAAATTAAAACCACACTGAAATGTGGAAACCTAACTCCAGTCAGGATGGTCATCATCAATAATTCAAAAAACAACAGATGCTGGAGAGGATGTGGCAAAAAGGGAACACTTTTACACTGTTGGCAGGAGTGTATACTAGTACAACCTCTGTGGAAAACAGTTTGGTGATTCCTAAAAGATTTAGAAATTGACCTTCCATATGACTCCGCAATCCCCCTACAGGGAATATACTGGAGGGAACTCAAATCACTCTATGAAAAAGATACCTGCACACCCATGTTTATTGTAGCATTGTTCACAATAGCAAAAACATGGAACCAACCATGCTGCCCATCAAAAGAGGACTGGATAAAAATGTGTGGTACATATACATGATCAAATATTACAGCCATAAAGAAGGACAAAATTATGAACTTCACAGCAACTTGGATGGACTTAGAGTCTATAATACTCAGTGATCTATCACAGAAACAAAGAACTGAGTATCACATGTTCTTACTCATAAACAGACCTTGGACAATTATTATAATACTATAAGAAAAGGATTGGCAGTGATGGGAAACTACCAGGGTGGGGGTGGGATTAGCAATAGTGGGAATCTGCATGGGGTGGGGGTGGGGCACACCTCATCAACAAGACTACCTGCATAATGAACATGTGTATATCGACCCTGAATAGTACCCCACGTCTTTAAAATAAAAAATTAAAATAAATAAACAGTGCCAAATAAAGAAAGTTTGTTTAATAAGCATATCAACAAGGAGGAACTTTCTAAATATATCAAGAATTTAAGGAGATAGGAACAAGATGGCGATGGCATAGGTGGATTTGTGAGATTCTCTGAACGTGAGTTCCCAAAAAGACTCTTACTTTTCTTCCCCCATCCCCCAGCCCACCACCAGCCATGCTGGTCCAAGGCTCGGGGACCTTCTGTCCCACACAGGGCCGGATATTGAGGCCCAGTGCTGCTGCTGTTCCACCACGTGTGTGGGAGTCTTGGGTCCCACCTCCCTCCCTGGCTACATCATCTCCCTCCCAGCACCTAGAACCAAGCTGCCGGTCACTCAGGGAGGCTCTGGGCACCCGCCCCTCAGGGACACTGGTCCCATTCCTGGGTGAAGTACCCTGTGGGGGGCCCAGGGCCATTCTCACCACTCACTGCCTACTCTTTGGAGATTTGCAGCTCTGGAGCTCTGGGCCTACCCTGGCTGAGGCACTCAGCATGTGACCCCAAGCTGGGGGACCCAGACAAGCGGAGAGAAATGGATCTGCAAAAACTTCCTCACCATTCTCCAGGCAGAGACATCCATTGCCCCACCCATCTATCAACAAACCCTACCTCAGTTCCTAAGGTAATGTCGTGAAACAGGAGACAAAGCCCCATCCCTATGCTGAATCAGACAAAAGGAACCCCCAGGCAGTCGACTAAAAAAACAAACAAACAAACAAACCCAAACTGTGAGTAAATCTAGCTGCCTGCAATGAAAAACAAAGGGGAGAGGCCAGAGATCAGAGCTGAAGTGACTTTAGTCTGATTGCTTATTTTGACTTATGATTTTATCATTTTGACTATTTGTTTTGATCACATTTGTTGTTTGCCTTCTGACTTACACTGTTTCTTGATTTTATTGGCCTGTCTCTATGTAGCTATCAGTACTCTTTAAGGAATCTTTCTTACGTGTCTTTCTTCACTTCTTCCTGGCCTTGTGTCTCTTTCTCACCTGATAGTTGCTATGTATGTCTGTTTTCCCTCTCGCTCTTCTCTCTTTCTAACTTCCTATTGACTCCCCCTTCCTCCATTATTTTCCTCTTTTATACCCCCCTTTTTAATCTAGGGACCAAGACTACATACTGCTGAACGGACAGATCATAAGGCAGAGGGAAATAGGCTCCAGTGTGCTCACACACCTGTTCGTGGATGCTAGAATCAGTATATACATTCTGAACCACAGCTTCCCCCTCAATTAAATCTCAAAACTGCAAAAAGTACAGATTGCAGCCTACAATCCAACCTCAAATGTGAACAAAGCCAGAAGACCCTCATAAGGAAGAACAGGATATTGCAGAAGAGAAATAAAAGCAACCCCACCTTCCCTCAAAAACAGAATTAAAGAAGGGGAGGGAAAGGGGGAGAGAGAGAGAAAAATCTACACAAATGAAGAAAACCCAAAAGCAGAGTATGGGTCTCTCCCAGACCCCTGGGAGGGCAGACACTAGAAAACTGACTTTGGAATGCAAACAATGAAGAGCCCCCAGAATGAAGGGTCTCAAACTACAAACCTAGACATTAAGACATTAATGGAGAGATTAAAAAAATTGAGGAGACGCAATAAGAAACTAGGGAGGAGCTGATATCTGAGATAACAGTAATAAAGAATAGTGTGAATGAAATAAATAACAAACTGATAAGCATAGAAAGCAGAATTACCCAAGCAGAAGAAAGAATCTCAGAGCTTGAGGACCAAAATACAGAATTAACCCAAACTCTTAAAAACACAGAAAATAAGCTCAAAAAGACAGAACAAAACCTTCAAGAGATGAGCGATTCTTCAAGAGACTGAACCTAAGAGTAATTGGCCTTTCTGAGGCAGAAAGAGAGACAGAGACGACACTGGAACAAACTTTCCATGAGATCATTCAAGAAAATTTCTCTTATCTAATCAGTGATGCAAAAATACAAACACAAGAGATTCAAAGAACCCCTGCAAGACAACAAATGAGAAGACCAACTCCTAGACACATAATAATTCACCTAAACAAAGTAGGCATAAAAGAAAAATCCTAAAGGCAGCAAGAGAAAAAGGCCAGATCACCTACCATGGAAGATGAATCAGAAGCAGCAGATTTATCTACAGAAACCCTGCAGGGTAGGAGTGCTTCAAAGTCCTAAAAGATAAACAATTTCAACTAAGAATAACCTACCCGACCAAGCTAAGCTTCATCAGTGTGGGAGAATTAAAATCTCTCCCAGATATCCAATCCCTAAGAACTTATGCTGCCACCAAACCACCTCTACATGAAACATTTAAGAAAGTACTAAACACAGAAGAAAGGAAAAAAGAACAACGTTTTTCACAAGAGTGCAGGAAAAAGAATAAAATATACATGAACCAACCCCAAAACCAAAAGAAAGAAAAAAAAACCAAGTGGAAGAACAACAACTCTATAAGAACTCTATGATAGGGATGAACTCTCACATTTCAAAAGTTAAACTAAATGTGACTGGACTAAACGCACCACTGAAAAGACATAGAATGGCAAAATGGATAAAACATCACCAGGCAACAATACACTGCCTTCAAGAGACCCATCTCACTAGAAAGAACATACACAGACTCAAAGTAAGAGGTTGGGAAACAAATTTTCAGGTGAATGGAACACAAAAGAAAGGAGGAGTCACGATCCCAATTTCAGACAAAATACCATTTAAGCTATTAAAAATTTAAAAAGATACAGAGGGCCACTACATAATGATAAAAGGTTCACTCCATCAACAAGAAATATCTATCCTAGACATATATGCACCCAACATAGGTACGCCAACTTTCATAAAGCAACTTCTAGGAAAACTAAAGAAAGATATTGACTCTAACACCATCATAACTGGGGACTTTAGTACCCCACTCACAACCCTAGAAAGATTATCAGGACAAAAAATCAGCAAGGAGATCTGGAACCTCAATGTGACTCTGTACCAAATGGGCTTAATTGATACCTACAGAACACTCCATCCAAAGACCACAGAATACTCATTCTACTCATCACCGCATGGAACATATTCTAAGATCGACCACATAATTGGCCATAAATCAAGCATAAGCAAATTTAAAAGGATCAAAATTCTACCATGCACCTTCTCGGACCACAGTGGAATAAAAATAAACATTGACACTAACAAGGTCCCCCCAAAACCCACAAAACATGGACACTAAACAGCATGATGCTAACAACTCCTGGGTCATGATGAAATCA
>NW_007257476.1:157057-165552 GCF_000164805.1 Carlito syrichta
AGCCCAAATCCAGGACATAGAAGACAAAAAGATAATACAAAATATCAGTGAAACAAAAAGCTGGTTCTTTGAAAGGATAAACAAGGTTGATGGTCCCCTAGCTAGACTGACCAAGAAAAAAACGAAAAAAAATAACAACAAATAAACACAATCAGAAACACAAAACATGAAGTCACATCTGACCCTGAAGAAATGCAAAATATCATTAGTCTACTAGGTACACTTGTATGGAAACAAACTTGAAAACCTTAAGAAAATGGAGGAATTTCTGACATCACACAACCTACCTAGGTTGGAACAAGAAGAAATTGAGACCCTAAATAGACCAATAACAATCAAGGAAATCGACTATGTATAAGAAACCTACCTACAAAAAAAAGCCCTGTCCAGATGGCTTTCCACCACAACTCTATAAGATATTTAAGGAGGAATTGATACCAATCCTACTGAAGGTATTCCAAGTGACTGAAAAAGAAGGAACTCTCCCCAAATCATTTTATGAAGCCAACATCATATTGATACCCAAGCCAGGTAAAGATCCAACAAAGAAAGAGAACTACAGACCAATATCTTTGATGAACATAGAAACTAAAAATCTCAACAAGATCCTAGCAAACCAGATTCAACAATACACCTCAAAAATCATCCATCATAACCAAGTAGGCTTCATTCCTGGGATGCAAGTCTGGTTCAACATTCGTAAAACCATAAATGTAATTAAATACATCAACAGATGTCAAAACAAATACCACATGAGTATATCATTAGATGCAGAAAAAGCTTTTGATAAAATCCAGCACTCCTTCTTGATAAAAACCCTCGAACATCTAGGCATACAGGGAGCATACCTCAAAATAGTAAAAGCCATCTATGAGAAACCCACAGCCAGCATACTCTTAAACAGACAAAAATTGGAACCATTTCCCCTGAAAACTGGAACAAGACAAGGATGCCCACTCTCACCCCTCCTCTTCAACATAGTATTGGAAGTCCTGGCTCGAGCAATCAGAGAAGAGGAGGCAATCAGGGGTATCCAAATAGGAAAAGAGGAAGTCAAGTTATCTCTCTGCAGATGATATGATGGTGTACCTTGAAAACCCAAGAGAATCTGTCAAAACCTCCTTACACTGATAAAGGCCTTTGGCAAAATCTCAGGATACAAAATAAATGTGCAAAAGACAATCGCATTTCCCTACACCAACAATAAACAAACAGAAACCCAAATAAAAACCAAAATTCCATTCACAATAGCCACACACACAAAAAATGAAATACCTTGGCATCTTCCTAACCAGGGACGTGAAAGACCTTTACATGAAAACTACAAAACTCTGCTCAAAGAAATCAAGGATGACACAAAGAAGTTGAAAAATATCCCATGCTCATGGATTGGAAGAATCAACATTGTGAAGATGTCTATCTTACTTAAGATAATCTACAAATTCAATGCAATACCCATCATATTACCAGCAACATTCTTCTCAGACCTAGAAAAAACAACACAGGAATTCATATGGAAACACAGACGTCCAAGAATAGCCAGAACAATCCTCAGCAAAAAAACAAAGCGGGTGGTATCACATTACCAGACTTCAAACTTTACTATAAAGCTACAATCATCAAAACAGCTTGGTATTGGTATAGGAATAGGCATATAGATCAATGGAATAGAATTGAGATTCCAGAAGCAAAACCTCAATTTCTCAACCAACTCATCTTCAACAAAGCCTCCACCACCTATCACTGGGGAGAGGAGAACCTATTCCTTAAATGGTGCTGGGAAAACTGGCTGACCACATGCAGAAGATTGAAACCGGACCCCTATCTATCCCCATGCACAAAGGTTAACTCCAAATGGATCAGAGACCTAAATGTAAACCTCAAACCATAAGAAACTTAGAAAATGAAGGATATACGCTCATGAAAATTGGAACCGGCATCCAATTCCTGAACAAAACCCAAAACCCACAGGTCATAAGAGAGAAGATACACAGATGGGACCTTATTAAACTGACAAGCTTCAGCAAAGCCAAAGAAACCATCAAGAGAGCAGGGGGACAGCCTACAGACTGGGAAAAAGTATTTGCCAACACCAAGTCTGACAAAGACTTAACATCTTGGATCTACAAGGAACTCAAACATACTGAAAAGAAAAAAAACAAACAGCCCCATTATAAAATGGGCAAAAGATAGGAACAGACACTTCACAAAAGAAGACATCTAAGCAGCCAACAGATACATGAAGAATTGTTCAACCTCACTAATCATCAGGGAGATGCAAATCAAAACCACACTGAGATACCACCTAACTCCAGTCAAAATGGCAATTATCAACAACTCAAAAAATAACAGCTGCTGGAGAGGATGTGGCGAAAAGGGAACCCTTCTATACTGTTGGTGGGAGTGTAAACTAGTGCAACCTCTGTGGAAAGCAATGTGGCAATTCCTAAAAGCTCTAAATATCAACCTCCCATATGACCCTGCAATCCCCCTACTGGGAATATATCCTGAAGAACTCAAATCACTGTATAAAAAAGATACCTGCACACATATGTTTATCGCAGCATTGTTCACAATAGCAAGAACCTGGAAACAAGTATGCTGCCCATCAAAAGAGGACTGGATTAAAAAAATGTGGTACATATACACGATGGAATACTATGCAGCCATAAAAAAGAACAAAATCATGAATTTCGCAGCAATCTGGATGGAACTAGAGTCTATAATACTGAGTGACCTCTCACAGAAACAAAGATCCGAGTATCACATATTCTCACTCATATAATGGACCTTGAACATCCAACGTAATACTATAAGAAAATGACTGACAGTAGTGGAAAACTATGGGGAGGACGGGATTAACAGTAGCAAATATCTGTCGGGGGACGGGGAAACACCTTTTATCAACAGGGTGCCTGAATGAAACATATTTGTATACCCAACCCTTAACTGTACCCCACAACATCATAATAAAAAGTATGGATTAAAAAAAACAAAAACAAACAAACAAAAAACCTCAAGAATCATAAACCTTTTTGCTCACTGAAAAAAAAAATAATGATTTAGAGATCAGTCTAATGAACAATAACATTTGAGCAAAGACAAGCTGAGCAAGCATGACTATTCACACAAGAAACAATACAATAGCTGATCAATAAATTAATGATATTTGATATATCTAAAAAAATAAAAAACTTGAAAGTTAAATTTATAAAATGCATTTTGTCCTGCATAATTAACAAATATTCAATAAAGTTTAGACTAACCAATACTAAAATCCTTGCATGGGATAACAATGCAAATTTGATTAACATATATGGAAAGTAATTTGGACAAGTGTATTAAGAACCTTGAAAAAGATCTATCTTTTGCCTCTGTAATTCTATGTCTGAAAATACTTCAGGACATAATACAAAATGTGTACAGTCTGTACCACAAAGATTTTTATCAGGATGGGATACATAACACGGTGTTAAACAGGCACAGAGTTAACAGGCTGAGCTTAGAAATAAGATAAAACCTGGGTTCACATTCTGACTCGACCGGTAACTAACAGGATAGTCTAAATGAATGTGCAACCTCTTTTTTTTTTGTAACGTGTTCTAACTCAACTTTCACTTGACATTGAAAGTGATATCTAGCATAACAAATTTGGTATAAAAATTCACAATACCTGCCATAGAACAAACTCTCCAGAGATGATTACAATTGCTTTATTATTAATAGATAGCCCTAAATTTTGAATAACTGAAATGTTGTAAGTACATAAATTACATAAATATTTTTTCCCAAATGTTTTGAAGGCATATATAAAGAATGTCATGAACATTCTAATAGATAAAATGTTTAGTTAAAAATGAGTTTGGAAAGTAAATCTTGTATAAACTTAACTGTGTAAAACTATACCTATAGGAGTTAAATAACATCAAATGGTAGTTATTTCTATATAGTAGAGTGAGAATTTTATATTTTATGATCTCCTCTCTATACATAGTTGTAATTTTTAAATGTTATGTGGTATATACCTGGTACCATTACATACAGAAAAAAAAGGATTGTATAAATAAAACAAAAATCCCTAAATATTTTTTTTACAGTTGCAATGATATACAAATAAGAATATAATAAGTATTATTTCTTTGGGTAAAAATCCTGTTTCTCCTCTTATTCTTACATCTACTCATCAAATATTTATTATGTGTTCCCAGGCACTTAGCACTTGCTAGAGGCAAGCCTGAATAAGTCCTTATCCTCAAGGTGTTGACACACAAGAGATCATTTCACCAATAACAGCAGCTCAGGTATAAGAAATGTATACATGTTCATGATGACTCGTGAATAAATTCAAAATGACAGTAAACATTTCAGAGTAGATCGTGATGCCCATTGGTATGCATAGACAAAATTCATTAAAACTTTAACATTTAAAAGTGGTAGCAGACTAGAAGATCACATCTTTTCCAGAAAACAACTTTCCAGTTACTATAAAGTTTTAGTTGTGTAATTCAGAAGTATATATATATTGGGTACAGTGAGAAATTTTACTAGTTGTTGGTGTATAAGTAATGAGCAATTAATATTTTCCAAGAAGTGAGAAGAATTATATCTAAAATCCTTGCTTCTTCACTTGACTTTCCTTGTGAAGTCAGCTGGAATGTGCGAAGCAAAGCTCAGACAAGCTGATTATTTCAATTTTTTCTAATTGTTAACCCAAGTCATTCCAGAAAATCAGTTATAGCACGAAATTTTTAAAAAATCATGAAATATGACTGTCCTCAAAAAATAAACTTTAAAAAGCCAAGTGAAGTGAAAGCTCTGAACTGCATTCTGAAATAAAGCTGGGTGCTCCACCTCTCCCGTAATCTAGGTGAGGGCGGGATAATACTGCTTTTATTCTATGCCTCATTTTCGGAGTGCCTAACTCATAGTGGATTTTGTTTAAGAAAATGCTAGAACAAAGCATGAGCATATATCATTATAACGAAGCTCTAATATAAAAATTTATATTACTAATAGCTTCTCAATTAAAATACAAACGATTCTGAAAGTAGATAGATGCATACAGGGCCTAACATTCTCTCCACATTCTGGAGTCTTCACATAGTCCTCTCTACTATCTGTGTAGGACACACCATCCTACCATCCAATAGGGTGAAGGAAGTAAGTTCTTCTTTGGAAGTGAGGAGACAGGGCAAAGTTGTTTGTCATGGTGGTAGATAAATACTCATAAAAATAGGATTGTAACACTTAAAACTCTTTCCAATTTGATATTTGCAATACATGAGTAATACACGTTCTTTATAGAAAAATAGAAAATATGAAAATTAGAGAGAAGAGAACTAACTCCATTTTCCTCGATGCACAGGCTGCACTTTGATTATCAATCTGGTAAATTCCCTTTCTATTTCTAAGTTCTCCCCACGTACAGGCATACACACACAACTATAACGATTCTTCATGTTCAAAAGATCTAAGAAAGACACCTGTCCCTCTGTGCTTGAAGTTTTTCTCTTATGAGTACCTTATATTCAGAAGAGCTTGAAACACTTAAATGAGCCCTCTGCTTCTTTCTCCGTCTTTCTTAATGGACACACAAGCTAAGAAACTCATTTGATTTGCAGACAAAAGTTATATTTGACCCCCAAAATGAGAGTAGTCATAGTGTTCAATATTTTTTCTGCACTTCTGAACCATTTTAGATAAAGGTCATCTATTATCTTTCAAACAGGGGAAATAATAGTACCACCACCAAAGGTTTATAATGTGAATTAGATAAGTTGATACATGTGAAGGAATTAGAGCAATGATAAACATATAGTGTGAATTCAACACATACCAGTCATTATTGCTGTTATTTTTCACACGATCTCTGTGTTTTTTTAGAAAGGACCAGAGCAAAGAAAGAAGAGGAAATTGAGTCACATTATTACTAACCAAAACAAACACGGCAACGCAAAAGAGCTATGCTTCTTTAACTATATTTTAATCAGGACATAAGGGGAAAATCATTATATCTAAACATTAAGAAATAAGCCCTAATTGTGAGTACACATGGAAGGATTGGGCATGAAAGCTACACAATATATTAAAATATTATGTAAATGCCACATGACAAATTATCATAATAAATATTGTAAAACCTCTCAACATAATTACTTCTCATGTTCATTGTGTAACCAAAGCTAATATTTGCTATTCAACTGAAGAGTAAAATAAATAACTTCATGAAATTTGTAGTATCTTAATTAATCTAATTTCATCCATAAAATATATGAGTCAACTTGGCAAGAATCAAATGCAATTTTATTTATCAATTTAAAATTTAAAAATCTAGTTGACTATTTTTAAATCGTATAAGAGTAAAAAGAAACAAAAAAAGAATTATTGCTTTCAAAGGCATCCTTTCTGCTTTTCCTACTCAAAAATGTCTCTGATTAAAATTTTTAGCTTTGGCAAGCAGCTATCCAAAAATATGATCAAATGATAAATAAATGAGTAATTCATGACTAAAACTCAGCTTTCTGCTGTGCTTTCTAAGTAATATTTTTCAACCAAATTTGAGTAATTATTTTTACAATGCAGACTGATGTGACTAATATTTGAACAGTCTATCAAAAACAAAAGTGTGGGAAATGCTTATATTATAGGGATCCAGCAGACCAAGAAAAATTTACAATTAAATTTCTTAAAATGTCTTCTATTTAATATACTATCACAGGTTAGGTTTCCCAGGATGCAGAATCAAAGACAGAGGTAAAGGATATTTATTAACAACTCTTGAGATCAATATCTGTGAAAGGGAAATAAAAGAAACAAAGAGAGAGAAGTTGACCTGTATCATAGACCCAAAGTCAGCCTTGGCTGATCCCACTGGGAGCTCTGAGCTAAAATGGCTCTTCAGTGGTCTCCCATGAGGCCTAAAATGGTCCAAGACTTTATATTCACACCCTCATCAGTCATGGGATACTGACCTTCCTCACAAAGTCGTGGCTTTGGTGTGACCTCTGTCTAACTGAGGCAATTTCTGGAAGGGGCTGACAATTAAAGTTTACCAAACAATAGCAAACCCAGCCCTTCCCTGGATTATGAAGAGGGTAAAAACTTTATGATCTGAGTAAAATGTCTACCACATACTCTATCATGTTTATGTAAACAGGTAGTGCAATGTCAGGATAAACTATCAAAGAAAGTTTTATGGTCTTTTTTACCCATTCTTCTACCTGATTTTGCCAAATTACTTCATAATTGTCCTTAAGATCAAACTGCATCACCTCCTTCAGGAAGCTTTTACTATCCAGCCAAAATTGAGCACATTATTACTTTTAAATTTTATTTGAGAATTGTTTTTTAAATATGTCAATTTTCCTCATAGAAGGAGAATTCCTTTAAAGTAGGCATTGTGCAATTCCTACTCAGAACCCTAAAGACCAATACCTTAAGAAAGAAAGATGAGTGGGACCTCATCAAACTAATGAGCTTCTGCAAAGCTAAAGAAACCATCAAGAGAGCAGGGAGACAGACCACAGAATGAGAAAAAATATTTGCCAACTGTGTATCTGACAAAGGCCTAACATCTAGGATCTAAAAGGAACTCAAACATGCCAAAAGGAAAAAAACAAACAGCCCCATTAAAAAGTGGGCAAAAGACATGAATAGACACTTCTTAAAAGAAGATATATGGTCAGCCAACAGACACATGAAAAAGTGCTCAGCATCACTCGTCATCAGAGAAGTGTAAATCAAAACCACATTGAGATATCACTAACCCCAATAAGAATGACCATCATTAATAAAAGAAACAACAACAGATGGTGGTGAGGATGCAGACAAAAAGGAATGCTTCTACACTGCTGGTGGGAATGCAAACTAGACAAACTCTCTGGAAGACAATTCTGAAAGAACTAGAAGTTAACCTTCCATATGACCCAGCAATTCCCCTATTGGGAATATACCTGGAGAAACTCAAATGATTCTACAAAAAAAATACCTGCACACCAGTGTTTGTTGCAGTTCTATTCACAATAGCAACCATGCTACCCATCGAAGCTGGACTGGATTTAAAAAATGTGGTACATGTACACAATGGAATGGTATGCAGTCATAAAGAAAGGCAAACATATGGACTTCACAGCAACTTGGATGGCTTTGGAGTCAATCAATCTCAGTGATCTATCACAGTAACAGAACAGACTACCACATGTTCTCAATCATAAGTGGACCTTGAACAATTATAATACTATAAGAAAGGAATTAGCAGTAGAAACTGTCAGGGGAGGGGGGTGGGATTGGCAGATGAGGGAAACTGCTAGGGGAGGGAGGGGCATACCTCATCAACAAGTGTAACTGCATAATCAATGTTTGTATACCTAACCTTGAATTGTATCCCACATCATTATATTAAAATAAAAAATAAGCCGGGCTCGGTGGCTCAGCCTGTAATCCCACGCCTTTGGGAGGCTGAAGTGAGTGAATTGCCTGAGCCCGCGGGTTCGAGA
>NW_007257476.1:166050-167199 GCF_000164805.1 Carlito syrichta
GTGTTTGTGTGTGTGTGTGTGTGTGTGTGTGTGTGTGTGTGTGTGTGTGTGTGTTTTAAAGTCTATCACTAGAGCCAGGCTTAAAGGAGTTTTGTAAATAATTATTGATTGGACGAATGCTGATTTAATAGCCATGGATGTGACAACAATGTGACCTGTATAAAAGGAACTAATGGATTTGAAGATTTATCGCACTCCTAGAGGCTTCAATAAATTCCAGAAAAATTGACATCAAACTTTTAACATTAAGTATTAAAACAAATCATTTTATTACTTTAGAACATTTGCCACAGATTGTATCAACGCAATATTGTTATTTATTTATTTATTTGTAAAAATATCTAGAGTCCTATTTTTATTATTTTTATTATTAAGCACAATTTATAGGAGTATGCTGTACCTATATAGACAAACACTTTTTGATAGCCTGAAAGTTGTGTGGTTTAAGTGCAATATATCCTTTAACCCTAATAATTGCATGAAGCATGTAATATTTTCATCTTCACTTTGTAGATGAAAAAAATTGAGGCTCCAGTGATTTTAGAAAGTTATCCATACCTACATCTAATGAGTGGCAAAACTGGAATTCAAACTGATTTATGAGATTTCAGAAAATACATTTTACTGCCACAGTCAACTACCAGTACTTTTGAAAGCTACAGATATTTCAACTTGCTTATTATGTTTTCATGCACATATTTTTATCCTCAGAATGTTTAAGAGTAAATTATGGCTTAAAAAAACAAAGAAACTGATCACTAACTGTTGTAAGAAAGACACCTTGCACATTGCGTTTTCCAAAGCCAGCTGCAACTCCTGGATCTTGTCTCACGTGTTACTCTGCAATGTGACCTTCCACTCCCTGACCAAGTTGTGGAGTCTTCTCTTTCTCTTGAATCTATACTGGCCTCAGTGACTCTCTTGAAACCAGTAAAATGTGGCTGGAAGGAAGCTGCCTGACTTCTGAGGATGGGTCAAAGAGAATCTTGTGGCATCTTCCTTGGGCTCTTGGACAGCTCGTCCTCTAGATGTTCTCTCTCCAATCACTCTCTTTTGGATCCAGCACATCGTTTTTTATTTTTTATTTAATTTTTATTTAATTTTATTTTATTTTTGAGTTGGAGTCTCACTCTGTCGCCCAGACTGGAG